>NW_006239263.1:175513-189184 GCF_000226075.1 Solanum tuberosum | reverse complement strand
CATGTAGACACCTACAAAATATATGTATCACATTAAAGTCGAGTGTCTACGAGACACAATAAGGATGGGTTGGATTGTTTATTTAACAGTTGAGACCAAGTTGAGATGTCTAGATCGATGTACATGCACTCTTAAAATTGGAGTACTTAGGTGTCTGCTTAGACTAACTTTTTAATGTATGTTCATATATTATGCCATGTATGAACTATGTACTCATAAAGAATTAATTAATCCATATATATAGCTTGGGATTAAACAATTTTTTTCCACTTTTGGGCAGTACACTGATGCAAGAAAAGACCCTGGAGAATACTGGAGAGATGTGATGAAAGATGAGCCAATGCCTAAAGCAATCCAACATCTTATGCCTCAGCCACATAAAGAGAAAATCGATAGTCACAAATCATCTTTTGAGCCAAGGACAAATATATCTAGTTATCATGATGATGACAATGTTGGTCTCAAACAAGAAAAGAATTTCGAGCCAAGGCCAAATATATCTAGTTATCATGATAATGACAATATTGATCTCAAATAAAAAAAGATTTCAAGCCAAGGCCAAATATTTCTGTGTACCGTAATTGATAATATGGCATATAAAGAGTATAATGTGTGAGAGATTGTCCTCTGGTTATTTTTGTGCCTCCCAATGTTAAATGGATCTTGAATAAAAAAATACTACTTGATGGTTGTACTCAAATTTCTCTTGAATTTAATAGTAGTATTATTACTAAATCTCAACTTACTTTTCTTTTCGGTCAGTCTTCAAAAAGAATGATAAATTTTTGTATTTAATAGTAATAATTTAACTTTAAACTGTCAATTTTATCCTTAATAAAATGATTTACACACTAATTTCTGACTTATTTTATACCATAAATTTCAAAAAAAATTCTTTCTTTCTTAAATTTCGTGCCTAGTCAAAACGATATGATGAACCTCTTGATGTACCACAAGAAAATGAGCACCAAGATCATATTAATTTCCGCTAAAAATTAAATTTGATTTGGCTAAGAACTTTCCAAGCTAAAACATAGCTAGTGATTAGCCACTGATTGAATCCCTAATTAAATCATAATCCTTGGAGGGAAAACGATTAGGAGTAATATTGGTACTACTAGATGCAAAGCCATAGCACGAGGCAAACAAATCATACTAAAAGTATTCTTATATATTTTTCTATCTCAATTTATGTGATACATTTTTTTAGTCAGCCTCAGAAGAACCATATATTTGATAAATGTTTAATGATGTTATTAATATTTTACCCATGTTAAGTTTCATTATTTGATTAAAAACTCTTTTATTGAATGAGACCAAATTATCAACCGGAAAACATCTCTAAAGCACCAGTAAAGAATATATAGACATTTAACTACTAAATATATATTTGTTACATGAAGCTGATATATTGATGAAGAGATTTGAAATTCTGAAAAATACTCTCGACAATTTGCATGATATAGATAAATTGACGAAAACTAGTGATTTTTTCAATTAAAAAAACTATTTTTAATAATGATATTTTCAATTATGAAAAAAAAAACTATTTTTATGGATGATATAGACATAAGATTAAACCCTAAACCCAAAAACTCTCTTCTCTCTCTTTCAAGCGATATATGGCGTGAATAGCAGCCATGGCTGCTTCGCCCTCTCCCCAGCCAATGGCTGTGGGAGAGACAAACGTCAACCCTAATACATGTCGTACATATGCTTCAGCAATCAGCGGGAACCAACAATCTAGTGAGAAATCTCTCAAACCAGTCATTCTTTTACATGGAGAACCCACAGTGGTGTTTGACTCCAAAGACATAGAAACATATATCACGGAAGAGAATTTAAAATACGCTCTCATTGCCAAATTCTCACATGGAAGGCCTTAACTTCCAGATTTACGAAAAATATTGCCTCAACAATTAGGATTTAAGGGTGAATGTAACATTGGGTTATTAGAAAGTCGACATGTGCTCCTGCGGTTCACTTTAAAGGAAGATTATATTGCAATCTTTTCAAAAACTAGTAGGTCGATTAAGTTCGCTGGTACTGTTATACCATTCAGAATCCAAGAATGGACTCCCTTTTTTAGTCCTAGGGAAGAAACCTCCATTGCAATGGCATGGATTTCTTTCCCTAGTTTACCCTGTCAATATTTTGCTCGTAATGCTCTGTTTTCAATGGCTTCAGCAGTTGGACAACCTCTTGATGTGGATCGAGCGACCTATGATAAAACACGACCTAGTACTGCAAGGGTAAAAGTCGAGGTGAATCTTTTAAGGATTCTTCCAAAAAGAATTAGAGTTCAATTCAACAATTTAGTCACTGGCGAAATTACAAACGTATGGCAAAAAATTAGGTATGATTATGTACCATATTATTGTAAGAGATGTAAGCATCAGGGGCATAGAGAAGCTGATTGTCGAACTCTCACTGATGGTCAAGTTGATGTCATGGTCAGTGAAAATCATATTGAAGGAGAAAAATTTCAAGGAGATCTTCGTGATCATCTCAATGCTAAAAAAACTGATATAAATAGTCTGGAAATTGGTGAAACGGATGAAACTGTTAAA
Organism: Solanum tuberosum; assembly: GCF_000226075.1. Classification (NCBI taxonomy): domain Eukaryota; kingdom Viridiplantae; phylum Streptophyta; class Magnoliopsida; order Solanales; family Solanaceae; genus Solanum; species Solanum tuberosum. The sequence goes on along the minus strand of NW_006239263.1, from coordinate 186,614 downwards.
GATTTAGATGTAGGGGCTGAAAAGAGTGGACAACGTTGGTCTCAAACAAGAAAAAGATTTCGAGCCAAGGCCAAATGTATCTAGTTATCGTGATGATGACAACGTTGGTCTCAAACAAGAAAAAGATTTCGAGCCAAGGCCAAATGTATCTAGTTATCGTGATGATGACAACGTTGGTCTCAAACAAGAAAAAGATTTCGAGCCAAGGCCAAATGTATCTAGTTATCGTGATGATGACAACGTTGGTCTCAAACAAGAAAAAGATTTCGAGCCAAGGCCAAATGTATCTAGTTATCGTGATGATGACAACGTTGGTCTCAAACAAGAAAAAGATTTCGAGCCAAGGCCAAATGTATCTGGTTATCATGATGATGATGATTGTCTCAAACAAAAAAAAGATTTTGAGCCAAGGCCAAATGTATCTAGTTATCATGATGATGACAATGTTGGTCTCAAACAAGAAAAAGATTTCGAGCCAAGGCCAAATGTATCTAGTTATCATGATGATGACAATGTTGGTCTCAAACAAGAAAAAGATTTCGAGCCAAGGCCAAATGTATCTAGTTATCATGATGATGACAATGTTGGTCTCAAACAAGAAAAAGATTTCGAGCCAAGGCCAAATGTATCTAGTTATCATGATGATGACAATGTTGGTCTCAAACAAGAAAAAGATTTCGAGCCAAGGCCAAATGTATCTAGTTATCATGATGATGACAATGTTGGTCTCAAACAAGAAAAAGACTTCGAGCCAAGGCCAAATGTATCTAGTTATCGTGATGATGACAACGTTGGTCTCAAACAAGAAAAAGATTTCGAGCCAAGGCCAAATGTATCTAGTTATCGTGATGATGACAACGTTGGTCTCAAACAAGAAAAAGATTTCGAGCCAAGGCCAAATGTATCTAGTTATCGTGATGATGACAACGTTGGTCTCAAACAAGAAAAAGATTTCGAGCCAAGGCCAAATGTATCTAGTTATCGTGATGATGACAACGTTGGTCTCAAACAAGAAAAAGATTTCGAGCCAAGGCCAAATGTATCTAGTTATCATGATGATGACAACGTTGGTCTAAAACAAGAAAAAGATTTCGAGTCAAGGCCAAATGCTTCTGTGTACCGTAATTGATAATATGGCATATAAAGAGTACTATGTGTGACAGATTGTCTTCTTGCTCTTTTTGTGCCTCCCAATGTTAAATGGATCATGAATAAAAATATACTACTTGATGGTTGTATTCAAATTTCTCTTGAATTTAATAGTAGTATTATTCCTAAATCTCAACTTACTTTTCTTTTCGCTCACTCACAAAAAGAATGATATATTATTATATTTGGTAGTAATAATTTAACTTTAAACTGATAATTTTATTCTTAATAAAATGATTTATAATCACACTAATTTCTGACTTATTTTATACCATAAGTTTAAAAAAAAATTCTTTTTTTCTTAAACTTTGTGCCAGGTCAAAACGATATGATGAACCTCTTGATGTACCACAAGAAAATGAGCACCAAGATCGTATTAATTTCCACTAAAAATTAAATTTGATTTGGCTAGGAACCTCCCAAGCTAAAACATAGCTAGTGATTAGCCACTGATTGAATCCCTAATTAAATCATAATCCTTGGAGGGAAAACGATTAGGAGTAATATTGGTACTACTAGATGCAAAGCCAAAGCACGACGCCAACAAATCATACTAAAAGTATTCTTATATATTTTTCTGTCTCAATTTATGTGATACATTTTTTAGTCAGCCTCAGAAGAACCATATATTTGATAAATGTTTAATGATGTTATTAATATTTTACCCATGTTAAGTTTCATTATTTGATTAAAAACTCTTTTATTGAATGAGACCAAATTATCAACCGGAAAACATCTCCAAAGCACCTTTAAAGCATATATAGACATTGAACTACTAAATATATATTTGTTACATGAAACAGATATATTGATGAAGAGATTTGAAATTCTGAAAAAATACTCTCTACAATTTGCATGATATAGATAAATTGACGAAAACTAGTGATTTTTTCAATTAGAAAAACTATTTTTAATGATGATATTTTCAATTATGAAAAAAAATATTATTTTTATGGATGATATAGACATAAGATTAAACCCTAAACCCAAAAACTCTCTTCTCTCTCTTTCAAGCGATATATGGCGTGAATAGCAGCCATGGCTGCTTCGCCCTCTCCCCAGCCAATGGCTGTGGGAGAGACAAACGTCAACCCTAATACATGTCGTACATATGCTTCGGCAATCAGCGGGAACCAACAATCTAGTGAGAAATCTCTCAAACCAGTCATTCTTTACATGGAGAACCCACAGTGGTGTTTGACTCCAAAGACATAGAAACATATATCACGGAAGAGAATTTAAAAATACGCTCTCATTGCCAAATTCTCACATGGAAGGCCTTAACTTCCAGATTTACGAAAAATATTGCCTCAACAATTAGGATTTAAGGGTGAATGTAACATTGGGTTATTAGAAAGTCGACATGTGCTCCTGCGGTTCACTTTAAAGGAAGATTATATTGCAATCTTTTCAAAAACTAGTAGGTCGATTAAGTTCGCTGGTACTGTTATACCATTCAGAATCCAAGAATGGACTCCCTTTTTTAGTCCTAGGGAAGAAACCTCCATTGCAATGGCATGGATTTCTTTCCCTAGTTTACCCTGTCAATATTTTGCTCGTAATGCTCTGTTTTCAATGGCTTCGGTTGTTGGACAACCTCTTGATGTGGATCGAGCGACCTATGATAAAACACGACCTAGTACTGCAAGGGTAAAAGTCGAGGTGAATCTTTTAAGGATTCTTCCAAAAGAATTAGAGTTCAATTCAACGATTTAGTCACTGGCGAAATTACAAACGTATGGCAAAAATTAGGTATGATTATGTACCATATTATTGTAAGAGATGTAAGCATCAGGGGCATAAAAGAAGCTGATTGTTGAACTCTCACTGATGGTCAAGTTGATGTCATGGTCAGTGAAAATCATATTGAAGGAGAAAAATTTCAAGGAGATCTTCGTGATCATCTCAATGCTAAAAAACTGATTTAAATAGGCTGAAAATTGGTGAAACGGATGAAACTGTTAAAGATTTAGATGTAGGGGCTGAAAAGAGTGGTGTTCAAGATCAAAATTTGGTGTGCCAAAATTCTGGCCAGCGCCTAAGCAAAGCAATTTTGGACGACTATTCTTTAGGGAATCAAATGTTATCCTTAATTCCTCAAACTGGTGAGTCTTCGCGGCAAAGTTGTAATTCAGTTGATTATGTTGGAGTTGAAGAGCAACTCGTTGTGCATTCAAATCAGCAAAATAACAAATCCAAGGATACACAATTTGCACAAAAAATCAATGAGGTAAAAGATAATGAAATTGTTGCTGAAAATTCAAGTATGAGGCAAAGTGAAAAGCACACTTCTGGTCTTCATGAAGCTATACAGGCGATAAAATCTGATGCGCAACTTGAAAATTTGGCAATTGATGAAGAGGAAAAAATTGCAGAATCAGAACGTGGTAATTTGAAACCTTTGGAAGCTATCGATTTGCAAGTTGAAATTTCTAGTTGTGATGAGAATGCAACTGGGAATTGGAACACAATTGCACAAAAAAAATCAATTTCTATGTGTATTGGTTCATCGGCAAGTCGAAGTAAATCTCCACGTCTTGAAAATAAGCAACAGGTAACTACTAATCTAGTAGTGCAATCTAATGGATCAAAGGACATTGTTTGTACAAATCCATTTGAAGCACTCGGGGTGGAGAAGGAATTAGAGTTAATTGATTCTAATCCCTCGAAGGAGAAAACTTTGGTTCGAGCCGATCCTGATAGTAATATACAATCAGTTAGCACACCAATTGGAGTATGTAGCATGCGGACCGAAAAATATGGTAATGTTATGAGTCCTACAGTAGCTAAGGCTATTCAAGAAAGTCAGGCTGCTATGTTACTCAAACCCAATTCAGCGATCAAGCCACCCATGGTCACATTGAGCATCTTAGCTCATGAGGTCACTTCCCAAAATTTGGATTCACCTGATGAACATCAAGGTGAATTTGGACAGCTCTTATCATCCACAGGGAATGATAAAATTTTGGCGAAAGGTATGTCACCACTCTCTCAAGCTAATTTTACAAATGATTTGTTAATTTCGAAAGAAAAACAACAAGGGGAGATGAGTACTCCTAGGTGGGCTGATTTGGTTGATGAAGAAGAGCATGTTTCACCTCCTCTTTTGAATAGAAAATTGAGTCCACAAGCTCTAGAATTTGTACCTAAAAGTACAATTGCAAAGAAGAATGAACAAGAGGCATTAGCATCAGGATTTAGACCAATTAATGCTTATGCTAGTGATTTGGCGATGATTCTTTTGATGAGGATGAGGATGAGGACGAGGATGAGGATATGTTGGACATATGCTTTGATAAAGTGGCTAGAGATGGGGATATCTCACCTAGGCATCAAAGAAGTGGAAGCAATAAAAACAAAAAGAAGACACATGGAAGACAACACAATTGGGATGGTAAAGTGACAGGAGAGTTTGTTCCAAGGCACCTGCCGATGCGACTGCCAAAGCAAAATCATATGACAGTGTCAATAGGTTCAACAAGATCCAATACATTTAAAAGCAATGATGAAGTATCAAATTTTGTTGGACATATTTGAAGAAGAAGACAAGAGGAAAATACTTCAGGTTACTTTAGATGGACAATCTATTGTTGACACCTAATTTTGACCCTCCACGATAAGAATTAATTTGCAAGCTTTCTTAATTCCAAACGATTTGAAATAAATAACTTTATAAAAATTCAAAATATGTTTCAAGATACTTAAGAATTTTATTCACTTTTATGATATTGTAAATAATAAATATGTTTATATTGTTACGTATGTCACTAATGTATTTTATAAATACTTGAAAATTATCTTGAAAAAGATTTCACTATTACTATTATTTTAACATTAAACGCTTTATTAATTTAATTCAGTTTGAATTATAGCTATGTTGTTGAATTAGTTATTTTTATTAAGTTAATTATTTTATTCCGTTAAGATTAGAAGCTCGCCAACTAATTTTTATTGATTCGCCTTATTTAGCTTTGTTTAGCCGAATTACCAACTAACTTCATTTCGATTAAAGATGTTGACTCCATTTTGCTATGTGTGAATTAATTGCAAGACCGAGAGGGTGGGCCATTTTCGAGCAGCCCACTTTAATACATCAGCAACAATATGCCAACAATATCAATATTCTCCCAAAGCCAACTCCCTTTTCCTTCCCAAAAAATTAGCCAACATTACAATTTCATATGTACAGCAGCCCACTGCCTTACCAGGCCTAATCACCTGACCCGTCCCAATCCTTGTTCAAAAAAGAAACCCAGAAACAGATCCCCAAAGACCCATAAGCAGATGGCGTGTAGAGTTCCCAGCTCCAACGTTCACGAAAGAACACGGAGTCGAGACGGAGTAGATGGAAAGCATCAGTACACTACGAATTTTGTCTCCAACATCTCTGTCCCGGCAGTGACAGAAGCATGCTTCTGTCCCCATTTCCTCTTCTGGAATGGGGTTGAAAATCTTAGAAAAGTATGTCCTCCTTTAATGGTGATAGAATTTTGAATTTTGGGAGGATGGGAATTCCGATTTTACCCCAAGTTTCTATCCGTTTCCCCCCAAAATCTACCCTAATTTTCCCTATATAATCATCTCTTCTATTCATTTGGAGAGGGGGTTTTTTTTTTTAGTTGCAAGATTTTGGGTTAGAGACAAGCGTTGAGAGAAAATATTGGAAGAACTAGCTACAATTTGAAAAAAAAAAACACATACATTATTAGCTATAAAATTTACAGATAGATATTTGAGAATAGTTCTTAGAGGTAGAAAGGAGAGTGGTAAAAAGAGTTGAATTTTTTTTTTAGATTTTCGATTGAAAAATTTGAGGGAAACATAGAGAAAAGGATTAAGCGGAGCGGCCTATATTCCATCCAGCTTCTTCATTTCACCGTTCGTGGTCAAGTTTTGTGGTAGAAGTCGCGTCCCTCTGCTCAAATTTCTCATCCCTGTTCGCTGCCCGCCATAAGGTGAATAACTCGTAATAGTTTCGTTCGTTTTGAGTTCAGGGTGTTGCTTTGAAGTTTTGTTCTTTGTTGATCTCGATATGATCATATATGATATGTGCGCGTCTAAGCCATTTTTCTTCGTTTTAATTTTCCGAAAATTAGTAATATTGGTTTCGTTTTTTGAGATGATTTAAGGCTCATTTCGAAGTAGTATTACCGCTCCTCGACTTGCGGCTTTTATACTCACTTCGGATCTTGGTTTATTGGTTTGTGGATAGCACTGATGCAGCCTTGTATTTATTTGTTAAAGTAATTTCCATTGTTTTGTCATATGTTCCGAAGGCATCAAAAGAACCACTCTGCTATTCTTTGCATATTCTCTGGTTTATATTAGTATTTTCTTATCCAGATCGCTGAAGTTCGGCTTGTTTCGGTCATCTTGTGGTATGGATGTTTCCCTTTCGTGATAGAGCACATGGTTTTCTCGCTCTTCTATAGCTTCAGTTTCTATATGCTTAGTCAAAAAATGTGTTTCTTAGTAATATGCATATTGTTTTATCGTTTGAGGACGGATACTTCTCAAAACCGATTTAGTTTTACATTATATGTCTTAAATGAGTTTGTATAATAATATGCGTAAATGTTGCTTTCCAAATGCAAATGAACATGCTCTTGTCTTTACTGTTTGTTTCCCTCTGTGAGCTTGTTCCCTCTCTTAAAATTTTTGATAAATCTGGAAGCATATGGAATTACGGATACAACATTGTCGGTCTGGCTTTGATTCCTTTTCCTTTCCAGCATGTTTATAGCGACTAAGTGCATTCTAGAGCCTGTTTGCTTGTTCCTTTATCCCTGTTCTCCTTCCCCCCTTCTTATTTTTATAGATTTGATTTAAAAGAATGTGAATGTTAAAGTTTATTCAAAAATATAAAATAAAATGAAGTATGAGTTGCTATGTGAAGAGGTAATTTTCTCCGACTATCATATTATCTTAAGTTATGATATAAGTTTAACTTGATTGTTACGTCTTGACTTGGGTAGGTAATGTTCCTTCTCTTGTGTATGTGATTTTAATTTTTTGCTCTTTACTTTATTTATTTTCTCCCTACTGTTTTAGTTTAGGCTAGATATTTGACATTAGCTTTGATTTATTATGTGTTTATCTGTACATGTCTATTTTATTTGCTATTTTGGGTTAGTTATAATGTTTTGAGCTTGACTTGATCTCTTTTCTCTAGCAAAGGTCACTTAGAGTAGTGTAGCATTGTTGAATTAATTACTGCGGGACATAGCATTGTTGATAGGTTAATAAGATTTCTTTAGCTTGCTTGTTCGCATCTTAAATGATTATCGTGCAAGTTCGATTCATGTCTCCATCTTTGATGTTGTGTTTCCTTCTCCTAGTCACTTCTTGTTAGTATTTTTTAGAACAAGTACAAAAATCTTATTTCCATCCGTGTGTAGCTATGTGGTTGATTTTTTGGCTTATGATTTTGTTGTACTCAAGATGAATTGTTCGTTACCGTAGTATGCAATCCTTAGAGCTGTGGCATTCTGGTTCATTTTTTATTTTGATTTCCTTTTATTTAAATTAATGGATGACTACTTACGTTTTGTCTCATTTTTTATGCATGTGAATCTGTCCGGGTCCTCATGGACTCTACCCTTGCATTTTCCTTTTGGGCCACGGAGGCCCAAATTTTATTTCGAGTCAGCTGACCTTTAAAAATCGATGAACAGGTCTTAAAGTTGGAAGAATGCGAAAGGAGAGGAAAATTGGAAAGATTGGGCCAGGAGCCCACTCTTTATAAAAAAAAAAAGATTGTATTTTGTTATTTTTGGGACTAAGCCCTTGTCATTTCATTTATTACTATCTTGTTAAAATTTAGGACAGGTGGAAGATGGGCTTTACAAAGAAGCAAATTTTGAAATTTAGTCTAGGACAGGTACAGAAAATGGGCAAGAATTGGGTCGAAGGCCCAAAACAAAAATAGGCCCAAGTACTGGCCCAGGCGGACAGATCCAGACTTGGGCCCAAATTTCCTTTTCTTATCTATTCAATTATTATCATATGCTTTACTTGCTAAAAATTAATCTTAAGATTCTAAAAAAATTCAACTCCCCAAAAGAAAGCCGTTTTGAGTTGAAATTAAAATAAACTCATTTTTAATTGACCTCTGAAATATTTATTATATTTCACGTAAGTAAATGTTCTTATAATATTTCCCTTCCTCTAAAAAATAATTTCAAGTTTCCAACTACTTATCTTCGTAACCTAGTCACGTATGCTCTCATTTGAAAACCGTTAGCCAAATAGTTAATTATCGGATAACCGCATATTAACGGACATTTCGGGTGCTTTCAAACCCTTCCCGAAATGCTAATAAGAACCCTGAACCCCCCCTTGAGTATTTTCAATTGATTCCCTGTTTTAATCTATTGAAAATCAGTTTTCTTGATTTTTTCTTAAAAATTAAGTGGCGACTCTTAAACCAGTCCAAAATATTATTTCTAAATAAAACAGAATGGCGACTCTGCTGGGGATTTTGAATGGTTCTAACCCTAAGATTAGCTTATTTGGCTATGTGTTTAACTGTTTACTTATTTAAATTATTGTATTTTGTATTAATTGTGGCATTCATGGCACCCGATTCCGCCAAACGGCAAATAGATTGCATTAGGAAAAATGACGGTTACGTGGCTTACCACGGCTGTCCTTCAGAAAAACACAAGTCAAATTTTTTTGGAAGTGATAAACGAATAGTTGGCTTATGGTCATCCAATGTCGTTTATTAGACTTCACCCCGTTGTTTGTCCGACTCGGGTAACCGTCATTTCTAAACCAATTCTAGTCAGCCTAGAGTAGAGCGAAACCAAATCCAAATCTAAGCATTTGCCTAAGACGGCTTAATACCCAAGGCGTATTAAGTCCATTAGTAAAACCACCAAAAATCATGTCCAAGGTCCACGACCTAAAGACATATCATATTATTTGACATTTGAAAGATGTATGTGTGGAAAACCTAATTGTTGTCTATTTGGGGGAGGGAATCTTAACCGTGCTTTATTTTGTAGGTATGGATCGATTTCCCAAATTCGACTTGGTAGTGGAAGCCCCAGTTCTACTGAAAATGTGGTACAATGACCTCACTGTGTTTCACAAAAGGACCCTCAACAAATATATAGGAGCCCTAACAGAACTCATCAACATGGTTGGGTGGCCCGAACTGATTGAAGTCTTCACAGGATATTGGGACAACGAGAAAATGATGTTCAGATTTGGAACCATGGAGATCACCCCAACAATTGAGGAAATTCGAGACGGAATAGGCACAGTCGGTACAGGGCTTGAAAAAAGAGTGAGAAAACAGGAACACATCTTAATCCCTAACAAGCCTACTCTCGAGGATATTATAGATTGGCTCGGATTGAGAAAGGATTACGCCTTCTGGGCCGATGGTTCTAGTGTTTCTTTCATGGATCTCTATGTTAGATTCGGGAATGCAACCTTTTATGCGAATTACAATCAAGAGTTCTGGGTTACCTTCAGAGAATGGGACGGGATCAGACCTTTGGCATTCACTATCGCGCTATTAGGCACTATGGTTTTTTCCCAAGGCCCGAGCCTTAGCATCAACACCCGGGTAATAATGCTCGCACACACTCTCTTCCACGGGCATCTGAACCAAGGGCAAGTGAAGTATTATCCTATCGCACCTGTTATCCTGTCCGACATGTACCGTGCTTTGGAAAAATGCAAGGAAGGACGTCGCTACTTCCAGGGTTGCAATCTCCTCCTCCAATGGTGGATACTGAGCCACTTAGCGAAGGGACACGGGACTCAAAAGCTAACACACCCTCGATGATAATAATTCTCTCAAGGGTTTGAATGATATGTTAGTTTTGGACTAGATTTACAAAATAGGAGAACTAGAGGAAGATGGGCTCAAATTCTCTCTGAGTTGAGAGAAGAAAATATACCAGTGGATGTTCGACCGCTTCATCTCGAAAGATGTCATAGTACGGGGCGACAAAAACTAGTGCTTCCTTTACCAGGTATTCGAGGCATCCGAACCATATGCGCCCCATCCGGGGTCCTGAGGCAGTTCGGAAGAAGACAGACTACACCTCCAGAAGCATACTACTGTATCTATCTGTTCGACATTGGGGATGATAGAGTGCCTGATGCTTCACAGATGCTAAGAGAATGGAAAAGAGCAGTGCGAATGAAAGACGACACCATTGCCGCGGACTGATTTAACGCTGGGTATGATGAAACCTACAAAGATTGGTTGAAGGGAAATATACAAGGTATCTCTTTCTCAGTTCCAAACATTTATCGCAGTGTAGAAGACAAAAAGTCCAAAGCTTTGATAGAACTAAGAGAGTTAAGAAGAGAAGCCTAGGAAATGCACGAAGAATTTCTCCGAAAGTAAAAGGAGGATAAGTACGCCCTCGAGAGTGTAACTCAAGAATTAGAAAGCTTGAGAAGCGATTTGGGAGAGCTCAACTTATGGATTGGAGATAAGAAAAGTGGGATGTGTCTCGAAGACTGGGAAGAGAAAGGCCGCCGGAGCGAAGGATATTTGCTAATGATTCAATATAAGCTTCAACATCTCATGGCACAGAACAAGTGGAGCAGATCAGAGGCAGGGCCATCGGGAGCATCTTAGCGGATTCACCCCTATGTGGGTTTTGCTATATGTACTTATTGTTATTTGCCCTGCGTGGGCTTGCCTTTCTTGTATTTTGGTACTCTTTTCAAATGACCCCTGCGTGGGCCTTTCCTTTGTGTTTTTTTTTTCCGTTTATTCCCTACTTCCCCGCTAATTTTCGCTTCTTAAACATCATTTTATATGCGAAATTTCCTTTGGGGTAACAAAATGGTTCAATACTACTTATACATCTTTCAAATGCGCTAGGCCTACCCTTGGCACAAAAGGGCCCCCTACTTGTTTAGGACACGTGATATATGTTTGTGTGCTTTAACTGTTTATGTGATATGTTGCTTTGAATGA
>NW_006239263.1:173202-174775 GCF_000226075.1 Solanum tuberosum | reverse complement strand
TGAAGATGAGAATTTCCTTTTGTATTCGAACTACGTAGGGCCTGAATTCTCCTTCGGAGATACGTAGGCAATCTTTCAAGGCCCGACCCCTATCTTTTAAAATTTTCCTTTTCCCCTTCATTCTACAAGGAAACATTGAGTTCAGATCAACAGATGCCTGGAGATGCAGCAAGAAGACCTTAGCTCAATGCAATTTAACCTTTCTGTGTCACTAGCCTCAAAATAAAATGAGCAAACTCCTGCTTGTTCAAAAAATCAATCCCTATTATTTGTGGGTTAACGTGTCCTCAAACGAAGCAACTCTTATATGTTTATATGCCTTCTATGTGATATCTTGCATTATTCGTCCGGAACTAATACTAACAGATTTGCCTTTGAGTTGTTTTTCTCTACAGGCAGTTAGAACTGACCTGTGTTGATACACTGACCGATTATCCTTATTTCACTAGATCTAAAGGGCATACAGATTCCTTTCCCAGCCAAAGTTCCCAAAAAGGAAAAGCAGCAATGGGTGATAACAACGAAGAAATCGACCTTACTGATGTCGTGGTAGCTCAGCCCGTCCCTGCCGATCAGAATGAACTGATCCTGCAGTTGATGCAACAAATTGCTGAGATGAGGGTCGAGATGCAGAGAAGGCAAGATTTGCCTCCTTCGATTTTCGCTGTCAACGCTCAACCAGACGGAAGACCTCCAGCTCAAATTCCCCCTCCTAACGTGGAACAAGCTCAGAACCCGCCTTCAAGTCCCGCTCGTAATCCCTCTATCATTGACCTTACCGCCCAAAACCCCCACTACGCCTCAGCCTCTTACCAAACACCACCCCGTCCTCAGAATACCAACCCCCAAGCACCACTCCCTAACCCCAATGCAAACCACCAAACTGGTCTGCCCCCTCAAAGCCAAAAATGTTAACCGCCCGCACATTTCCCTCAATCACTAAAATCAACATACCAACCCTCAGACTTTCCCTCAAAATTATCAAGCCACTCAAAATGCCCAAAGTCCCTCTATTGCTCCACCACTACCACAAAAGCCCACTTTCCCAAATACCGGTCCCCAACGAGCATGACGCTCATGGTTCGGAGCTCGACCATTATGAGGAAAGGGAGAGAGAGTGGAGGTCAAAGGAAGAGACCGTCAAGATAGATATGAAGGAGGAAATTAGAAAAGCCATGAAGGAGCTGAACTGCATTCCTGAGGTTGCCGGGTTGAGTTATGAAGACCTGTGCATTCACCCAAATTTGGACCTCCCGGAAGGGTTCAAGGTGCCAAAATTCGACATCTTCGGAGGAACGGGGAACCCCTTAGCACACATGAGGGCTTACTGTGACCAACTCGTAGGAGTTGGGAGAGACGAAGCTTTGTTAATGCGGCTTTTTAGCCGAAGTCTGAGCGGAGAGGCTCTAGAATGGTTTACGTCTCATGAAACGAGACAGTGGTCTAGTTGGAACGCTCTGGCTAAGGACTTCATCGAACGATTCGCCTACAATGTGGAGATCGTTCCTGATCGCTACTCCTTGGAGAAGATGAAGCAGAAGCCAACTGAAAGTTACAGAGAATTCGCATATAG
>NW_006239263.1:171841-172554 GCF_000226075.1 Solanum tuberosum | reverse complement strand
AAGCCAGTTGACACTACCTCAAAGTTTTACAGACCTGATAAGAGGTGCGCGTATCACTCCAACAGTATTGGACATGATACCGAGGACTGTATCAACCTGAAACATAAAATCCAAGACCTGATCGATCAGAACGTGGTCTCTCTTCAGACGGTCGCGCCCAATGTCAATAGTAATCCTTTGCCAAATCATGGAGGTGCCACTATCAATATGATAGAGACAGATGATGACTGGTGCGTGACGAAGGAAATAGTTTCGATTGCTCCTGAGGAACTGGAAAGGGCTGTAGTTTCGCTGAGCATCAGAGAGAAGAAAGAGTTTGTGATTCTGACACCCGAGAAGGCTGTTGCCTTGGTGCCGAGAGAAACTCTTACCCGACCAAAATTTGTTATTGAAACAGCTGTTACTCAAGGCATGACTAGATCCGGCAGGCGCTACATGCTGGAAGAGTTAGCTCAAGGAGGGCAGAAGAAGGACCAAACAAAAAGGCCGATCAGTGAAGCCGAAGCTGAGGAGTTCTGGAGGAAAATGCAGCCGAAAGATTATTCAATTGTGAAGCATTTGGAGAAGACACCAGCTCAGATTTCTGTATGGGCTTTGTTGATGAAAGCCTTGGATGATACTTATGTGCCGGTGGGTACTAATAGTGACAATTTAGCAGCCATGATAAACCAGGTCATCCGAGGACACCGAATCAGTTTTTGTGACGAAGAGTT
>NW_006239263.1:167799-170891 GCF_000226075.1 Solanum tuberosum | reverse complement strand
TTACAACTTGCTTCTGGGAAGACCGTTTATTCATATGGCTGGGGCTGTGTCTTCTACCCTTCACCAACTATTGAAGTTTGCTTGGAAGGACCAGGAATTGGTCATTTATGGTGAAGGGAGTCATTCCAATGGGTATGCACCGATCGCTGATGTTGTCTCTCGAGGTTGTGATTTCTACACGGTGGAGCTGGTAAATGCTACCGGTGATGACTTGGCTCCACAGCCTCCTATGCCTACCGTGTACAAGATGATTGCTACTGTCATGCTCCAGAATGGTTTCGAACCAGGTTTTGGATTGGGGAAGCACTTTCAAGGAATTGTCGAGCCTATCCAAATTCCCTCAAAAGGAGCAAAGTTTGGTTTAGGGTATGTCCCCACGGATGCCGATGAAGCAGAGATGAATAACAAGAGTATTGATCAAGCATTGGCCAAGCCAATTCCTCATCTGTACCAGTCATTTCCAGTACGAGAAAAATGTCAACGATGGTGGTCTAGAGGAAGGAATCTGTGGCCTTTTTGAGGAGATTGATGCGGTCATCGAGGAAGAGGCTGGGACATGAGGCATCCGTGATGTAGAACCTGAGGAGCAATTGCAGAACTGGACCTCCACACCACTCCTGATTTCCCGCTCATCTGGGTAGAAAGGACATGCGTTTTGTTTGTTTTAAAATCGGTGGTAGTCCGGAAGAGGCCCGAGACCCACCCTTTATGCAATTGTCATTTGTTTAAAACTTTTAAATTCCTTTGTGATGTTTAAAAAGGCAAAATGGCCCTCGGCCATGGCCAAAGTTTGTGCTTGTTTTTCAATTTAAACGAAAGCCTCTTTTATCAAAATCATTTATTTATCTATTTATATTTTGATTTTCTAACTTTGTATTTTTATGATTTCAGTAATATTAATTTAAAACCTGCCAATGTCATGTCATGCCATGAACCGAGTGAACAAAATGAGGCAGGTGATGATGAGTGTGAGGAATATGAAGAAGGAAATGAGGTACCCGAACATGTCGCTGAGGAGTTTCAACAATTTGAGAATCAACACAAGCCAAATCTTGAAGAAACTGAAACTGTGAATCTCGGAGATGAGGAATGTGTCAAAGAAGTCAGAATCAGTGTCCATCTGACTGAAGCCCAAAGAAGAGACCTGGTTCGTTTGCTCAGGGAGTACATTGATGTATTTGCCTGGTCTTATAAAGACATGCCAGGACTGAGCACGAATATGGTGTCCCACAAGTTGCCGATCAATCCAGATTTTAGCCCAGTAAAACAAAAGACTCGGAAATTCAAGCCTGAGTTGAGTTTGAAGATCAAAGAAAAGATTACAAAGCAGATCGAGTCTCAGGTAATGGAAGTGACACAATATCCGACTTGGTTAGCCAATGTTGTTCCGGTTGCCAAGAAAGACGGAAAGATTAGAATTTGTGTTGACTACAGAGATCTCAACAAAGCTAGCCCGAAAGATAATTTTCCATTGCCAAACATTCACATCCTCATTGATAACTGCGCTAAGCATGAGATGCAGTCATTTGTGGATTGTTATGCGGGTTACCACCAGATCCTGATGGACGAAGAAGATGCATAAAAAACAGCTTTCATCACGCCTTGGGGCGTATATCATTATCGGGTGATGCCTTTTCATCTCAAGAATGCCGGTGCTACTTATATGAGGGCCATGACAACCATCTTTCACGATATGATTCACAAAGAGATCGAAGTGTATGTAGATGATGTCATAATCAAGTCCCGCGAGAGTTCGGATCACTTGACTCACTTGAGAAAATTCTTTGACCGTCTACGCCGATACAATTTAAAGTTAAATCCTGCCAAATGTGCTTTTGGGGTGCCAGCTGGCAAGTTGTTGGGATTTATAGTCAGCAGGAGAGGCATTGAGCTTGACCCTTCCAAGATCAAAGCGATCCAAGAATTACCTCCTCCGAAGACCAAGAAAGAGGTAATGAGTTTTTTCCGAAGACAAAGAAGGAGGTGATGAGTTTTCTAGGAAGGTTGAACTACATCAGCCGGTTCATAGCTCAATCCACCGTGGTGTGTAAGCCCATCTTTAAGTTCTTAAGTTATTGAAAAAATATGCCTCGACCAGGTGGACCGGAGAATGTCAAACTGCTTTTGATGCCATCAAGAACTATTTGTCCAATCCGCCGGTGTTGGTCCCTCCGCGAGAAGGGAGTCCGTTATTGCTATATTTGTCTGTCTCAGATAACGCATTGGGATGCGTGCTTGGTCAACATGATAAGACTGGGAAGAAAGAGCGAGCCATTTATTATTTGAGCAAAAAGTTCACTCCATATGAGGCTCGTTACACTCTTTTGGAGAGAACATGTTGTGCTTTGACTTGGATCGCTCAAAAGTTGAGACATTATTTGTCTTCGTATACCACATACCTTATTTCCAGGATGGACCCGTTGAAGTACCTTTTCCAGAAAGCAATGCCGACCGGGAAGTTGGCTA
This sequence comes from Solanum tuberosum, assembly GCF_000226075.1. NCBI lineage: Eukaryota > Viridiplantae > Streptophyta > Magnoliopsida > Solanales > Solanaceae > Solanum > Solanum tuberosum. Next base: position 168,425 of record NW_006239263.1, on the reverse strand, counting down.
AATGGCAAATGCTTTTGAGTGAGTTTGACATTGTGTATGTGACTCAGAAGGCGATAAAAGCACAAGCCCTAGCTGATCATCTTGTAGAGAATCCAGTTGATGAAGAGTACGAACCGCTCAAGACTTATTTTCCCGATGAGGAAGTCTCGTTTGTTGGTGAAGATATTTCTGAGGCATACCCTGGTTGGAGAGTATTCTTTGATGGAGCGGCAAATCACCAAGGAAAAGGTATCGGAGCGGTCTTAGTGTCAGAAACCGGTCAACACTATCCTATGGCGGCAAAACTCCGATTTAATTGCACGAACAACATGGCTGAGTATGAAGCTTGCATTCTCGGTCTGAAGATGGCAATTGATATGAATGTTCATGAGCTGCTGGTTATTGGAGATTCAGATTTGATGATTCATTAGGTTCAAGGAGAATGGGCCGTAAAGAACCCAAAGATCACACCATATGTGCAGTATATACAGAAGTTGTGTAAAAGATTTCGCAAGATTGAGTTCAGACACACTCCCAGGACGCAGAATGAGTTGGCTGATGCTCTTGCTACCATTGCCTCAATGATTAAACATCGAGATACAAGTTATATTGATCCAGTGGATATAGAGGTAAAGGAGCAGTCTGTA
>NW_006239263.1:163731-167147 GCF_000226075.1 Solanum tuberosum | reverse complement strand
TCAAGAATGAGATACGTAGGCAGCCTATGTCGGCCTCGGTCACCCCCTTTATCCTTGTTAATTTATTTCATTTTGTATTTTGAACTACGTTCGACCTGAATTCTCAAGAATGAGATACGTAGGCAGCCTATGTCGGCCTCGGTCACCCCCTTTATCCTTGTTAATTTATTTCATTTTGTATTTTGAACTACGTTCGACCTGAATTCTCAAGAATGAGATACGTAGGCGGCCTTTGTCGGCCTCGGACACTCTTTTATCCCCTTTTAAATATTTTTCTTTGTATCTGCACTACGTTCGACCTGAATTCTCAAGAATGAGATACGTAGGCGGCCTTTGTCGGCCTCGGACACTCTTTTATCCCCTTTTAAATATTTTTCTTTGTATCTGCACTACGTTCGACCTGAATTCTCAAGAATGAGATACGTAGGCGGCCTTTGTCGGCCTCGGACACTCTTTTATCCCCTTTTAAATATTTTTCTTTGTATCTGCACTACGTTCGACCTGAATTCTCAAGAATGAGATACGTAGGCCGCCTATGTCGGCCTCGGTCGGTTTCTTTGTAAATTTCTTATTTTCGTTAATTCCCGAGAGGGGGAACGACGTTTGACCTGATTCCTGCCTCAACGGGATACGTAGGCGCCACAAAGGCTCGGTCATATTTCCCGTAAGATTTCTATTTCTCTTTACAATAGAAACTGGGACATAATTTTTGAGAGGGACTCAAAAATTCTCAAGAAAATGATTTTCCCTAAAAAGTCAAGACTGAAGTTACTTTGAGATTTGCAACTAGGACATAATTTTCGAGAAGATCCCAAAAATTCTGTGATTTGCTCACCAACAGTTTGAGATAAGCCAAGACAGTTAACTGGGACAGAAATTTTTGAAAATGACCTCAAAAATTTTGATAAGGTTCAGCGAGAGTTTAAAGCAACTTTGAATACTTCCCAACAAGTAATCAGACAGATCTCAAAACACCAACTCCGAATGACGTTCATTAAACTTGGTTGTGACATGACACTTGACAGTGACTTTTTCCAAACATTGCTTTTGAAAATCTATTTTCCTTAAAAACTGTTCCTTCATGTTTCAATTATTTTTGCATAAAAAAATGTTTTGTCTTATTTATCAAGAAGAGGGAGATCAGAGAAATCAACTGAAGATAGCTAGACAAAGAGTAGACAACCAAAGAGATCGACACAGATCAGTTCCTTTCTTAAACTAACAATTTTTCTGTGGATACAGGTCTATATGTTTGCCTCAGGATCAACATATTCCTCCATTCAATGAATATGGAGAAGTCAAAGGGCGAAGAGCTCCCAAAATTGACAATTTTTCTATGGAGGCAGGAAAAGTTTTATGCTTCTTATACCCAAGAATGGGGAACATGAGTAGCATTATGTATTCAAATCCTCAGCAAAGCGAGGTTCATAATGAACATGCAATTATGTTCGGAGATGGGACAAATGAAAACCTTGAAGAGAGAAGTATTATGATTTTCCAGCAACTAAAGATACCTGGAAGATATTTATCTGCATTATATTATCAGATATGATAATATTCTTAACCTGAAGGTTATTTATATTGTATTGTCGAATGAGACGATACCACTACCCGGAGAGTCATCTATATCGTATTGTCAAATGAGATGATACCACTACTCCGAGAGTCATTTTTATTGATATTGTCGATTGAGATGATATCGCCATCCCAGAAGATACCCAGAAGATCACATATGTTGCTCAGTGGAGCATTATCTTTGTTCGGTACCAGGGAGGCATCAAGGAAAAGATTCATGTATCGCGAGAAAAGAGATTCATGCATTGCAAGAGGAAAAAGATTCATGCATTGCAAGAGGAAAAATATTCACGCATCGCAAGAAAAAGATTCATGCATCGCGAGAGAAAGAAGTCATGCATTGCCAGAGAAGAAATCATGCATTGCAAGAGAAAGAAGTTATGCATCGCGAAAAAGAGATTCATGCATAGCAAGAAGAAGAAACCATGCATAACAAGAGGAAATCCATGCATAGTAAGAGAAAAGTCATGCATCGTGGGAAAGAGATTCATGTATAGCAAGAGAAGGATTCATGCATCGCGAAAAAATAAGTCATGCATTGCGGGAAAGAGATTCATGCATAGCAAGAGAAGGATTCATGCTTCGTAGGAAAAGTCATGCATTGCACGATAAAGAAGTCACGTATCGCGGGAAAGAGATTTATGCATAGCAGGAAGAAGAAACCATGTATAGCAAGAGAAGATGTCATGCATAGCAAGAGAAAGATTTAACCATCACAAGAAGATCAACATCGACTGCATCATTTTTTCCTTACAAAATGACATCAAGAGAATTATCAACAACGACGTCAAGAAAACTGTCAGCATATTACATCAGCCTTTTTATTAATCAAAGAAGGAGTACATTAACGATTATATTGCAAATATGAAATGCTAGCTTTATTTGCTTTGCATCGGACCCGATGGGGTTTACGTCAAATGTTCAAGAAGAACAATTAAATGTCAACACGGTAAAAGACATCGTCTCCCATCTGAATCGCATTTTTATGCTAATGAGTTTTATCTTAGTCTTTGTCGAGAGCATCCGAAAGGATGAATCTCCAAAACAAACCACAGGTGCGGACGACATAAAAAAGGATGCAGCACAACGTGGAACTTTTTCTTAGCAGCGAACTGGGACATATTCCAAAGAAGAGTGTCAAACTCTTAGGACGCGAGCAGGGGAGCGACTTCCACCACAATCAAACCACACCCCTATCAGAAGGCATGTGGGTTTTTCTTTAGGTGTCCTGGTTTCAGTTTCGCGTACGAAAATTTTTGGTCTCTACCGGAAGCGATTTTCCAATCTGAGTGACAATGCACCAAGAGCTTTGGGAATTATGTCTGTGTAAGTTCTTAATTATGGGTGTGAAGTGCACCACACTCATAACTAAGATGATACAAGCCTCTTTTTCATACTCGACTTACTTGTTACTCCTCCAGAACCAAAGGATGTCTTGCATAATAGATTTCTTTTTCAACCGATTGAGTCGAACTACAAGCAGCCTGATTTCTAATGTTTAAGGATATGTAGGCGGGATCAGTGTCGAAAACTCGGCTGTATTCCAACACTCGCTCTTAAATCTTATTCTCGAGCATCCCGGTCTCTTCATAATTCGATACCAGGATGACTTTTGAATTCTTTCAAATCGTGCGTCAAATCAAGCGTATCAAGCTACAAGTGGCCTGAATTCTCATATAGCCTGAGATATGTAGGGAACCCACTTTCAGGGTTCGGCCATAATTTCCAAAGTCCGTACCAAAAGCCATTTACCAAGAATGAAGATGTGGTCGATCAAAATTGGATTTGTCAATTTCATTTTCCTCGAATTTCTTGCATCAATCCAAGTAAAATGAGGGACA
>NW_006239263.1:162149-163673 GCF_000226075.1 Solanum tuberosum | reverse complement strand
ATTGTTGACACCTAATTTTGACCCTCCACGATAAGAATTAATTTGCAAGCTTTCTTAATTCCAAACGATTTGAAATAAATAACTTTATAAAAATTCAAAATATGTTTCAAGATACTTAAGAATTTTATTCACTTTTATGATATTGTAAATAATAAATATGTTTATATTGTTACGTATGTCACTAATGTATTTTATAAATACTTGAAAATTATCTTGAAAAAGATTTCACTATTACTATTATTTTAACATTAAACGCTTTATTAATTTAATTCAGTTTGAATTATAGCTATGTTGTTGAATTAGTTATTTTTATTCAGTTAATTATTTTATTCCGTTAAGATTAGAAGCTCGCCAACTAATTTTTATTGATTCGCCTTATTTAGCTTTGTTTAGCCGAATTACCAACTAACTTCATTTCGATTAAAGATGTTGACTCAATTTGGCTATGTGTGAATTAATTGCAAGACCGAGAGGGTGGGCCATTTTCGAGCAGCCCACTTCAATACATCAGCAACAATATGCCAACAATATCAATATTCTCTCCCTTTTCCTTCCCAAAAAATTAGCCAACATTACAATTTCATATGTACAGCAGTCCACTGCCTTACCAGGCCCAATCACCTGACCCGGCCCAATCCTTGTTCAAAAAAGAAACCCAGAAGCAGATCCCCAAAGACCCATAAGCAGATGGCGTGTAGAGTTCCCAGCTCCAACGTTCACGAAAGAACACGTTGTCGAGACGGAGTAGATGGAAAGCATCAGTACACTACGAATTTTGTCTCCAACATCTCTGTCCCGGCAGTGACAGAAGCATGCTTCTGTCCCCATTTCCTCTTCTGGAATGGGGTTGAAAATCTTAGAAAAGTATGTCCTCCTTTAATGGTGATAGAAATTTTGAATTTTGGGAGGATGGAAATTCCGATTTTACCCCAAGTTTCTATCCGTTTCCCCCCAAAATCTACCCTAATTTCTCCTATATAATCATCTCTTCTATTCATTTGGAAAGGGGGGGGGGGAATTTTTTTTTTAGTTGCAAGATTTTGGGTTAGAGACAAGCGTTGAGAGAAAATATTGGAAGAACTAGCTACAATTTGAAAAAAAAAAAAAGAACATACATTATTAGCTATAAAATTTACAGATAGATATTTGAGAATAGTTCTTAGAGGTAGAAAGGAGAGTGGTAAAAAGAGTTAGATTTTTTTTGAGATTTTCGATTGAAAAATTTGAGGGAAACACAGAGAAAAGGATTAAGCCGAGCTGCTTGTATTCCATCCAGCTTCTTCATTTCGCCGTTCGTGGTCAAGTTTTGTGGTAGAAGTCGCGTCCCTCTGCTCAAATTTCTCATCCCTGTTCGCTGCCCGCCATAAGGTGAATAACTCGTAATAGTTTCGTTCGTTTTGAGTTCAGGGTGTTGCTTTGAAGTTTTGTTCTTTGTTGATCTCGATATGATTATATATGATATGTGCGCGTCTTAGCCATTTTTCTTTGTTTTAATTTTCCGAAAATTAGTAATATTGGTTTCGT
>NW_006239263.1:161620-162049 GCF_000226075.1 Solanum tuberosum | reverse complement strand
TTATTCTAAATGCATCGAAGTGATTATGAAAAACATTAAACATCAGTATCATGTGTGCATGAGTCATGTTGAATTTAATATTGACGGAGTTAGGTAGGAATTTGTGGGTTCGGACGAATCCAATTGTTTTAGCCTTTACTGTAGATCTTGTATTTGTACTAGAAAATTAAATAAATATATATATGTATATTAACTTGTGAACCTCTAATAAAATTGATTGACGGTTCACTACTAAGAAAGAGAGTGTGAAAATGCTTTTCACGCTAGAGTTATGGGTTCGAACCCCCTCTCTCTTTTTTATAAGGAAATTTAGAACCCCAAACTTTTAATTTATAATTGAACCTTGTTATTTAACTGTATTATAATATGGTTTTATTATAATTACAATCATATTATTATTATTAGTATTATTATTATTATTATTATTAT
>NW_006239263.1:152763-157937 GCF_000226075.1 Solanum tuberosum | reverse complement strand
TTTGATCGAAACTGTTGAATAATATCGAATTTTGGAAAGAACATTTTACCTCCTGTACTATTTAATAGTGTATTTTAAAGTTATACATGCGTCCACGTGAACACCATTAATATTGCATCATTATAAATAGTAACGTGTCCACGTGGGCACATATATACTTTTAAAATACACTATTAAATAGTGTTGGGGTAAAAGGTCATCCATAAAGTTTGGTATCGTAACAACAATTTTGACCAAAGTTGGAGTATTTTTCAGACCCTTAATAATTATTTTGGTAGTTTCAATTTATTTTGTCTTATTTTTATTTTTAATCTGTTTAAGAAATAAAAAAATTGGCAACTATTTAATTCTAACTTTTTTAATGACATATTTTTTCATACATTCTACATATGTTTAGTTTGAAATCATAAGATTCAAAAGTTTTTTTTATACTTTTAAAACTTTATATTAAATTAAAATTAAATAAATAAATTAAAACGAAGAGAGTACCATAATGTATTTACCTATCTATAATGCTTATCCTATATGCATCGAAGTGATTAAGAAAAACATTAAACATCAATAACATGTGTGCATGAGTCATGTTGAATTTAATATTGACGGAGTTATCTATAATGCTTATCCTATATGCATCGAAGTGATTAAGATAAACATTAAACATCAATAACATGTGTGCATGAGTCATGTTGAATTTAATATTGACGGAGTTAGGTAGGAATTTGTGGGTTCGGACGAATTCAATTGTTTTAGCCTTTACTGTAGATCTTGTATTTGTACTAGAAAATTAAATAAATATATATATGTATATTAACTTGTGAACCCCTAATAAAATTGATTGACGGTTCACTGCTAATAAAGAGAGCGTGGAAATGCTTTTCACGCTAGAGTTATGGGTTCAAAGCCCCTCTCTTTTTTATAAGGAAATTTAGAACCCCCAAATCTCAACTTACTTTTCTTTTCGATTAGTTCCAAAAAGAATAATATATATTTAGTAGTAATAATTTAACTTTAAACTGTCCATCAATTTTTTCCTTAATAAAATGATTTATAATCACACTAATTTCTGACTTATTTTTATACCATAAGTTTCAAAAATCTTTCTTTCTTTCTTAAACTTCGTGCCTAGTCAAAACAATATGATGAACCTCTCGATGTACCACAAGAAAATGAGCACCAAGATCGTATTAATTTCCGCTAAAAATTAAATTTGATTTGGCTAAGCACTTCCCAAGCTAAAACATAGCTAGGGATTATCCACTGATTGAATCCCTAATTAAATCGTAATCGTCGTTGGAGGGAAAACGATTAGGAGTAATATTGGTAGTACTAGATGCAAAGCCCTATGCTAGCACGAGGCCAACAAATCATACTAAAAGTATTCTTATATATTTTTCTGTCCCAATTTATGTGATAAATTTTTTTTAGTCAGCCCCAAAAGAACGATATTTTTGACAAATATTTAATAATGTTATCAATATTTTACCCATATTAAGTTTCATTATTTGATTAAAAACACTTTTATTGAATGAGACCAAATTATCAACCGAAAAATATCTCCAAAGCACCTTTAAAGCATATATAGACATTGAACTACTAAATATATATTTGTTGCATGAAGCAAACATATTGATGAAGAGATTTGAAATTTTGAGAAATACTCTCGATAATTTGCATGATATAGATAAATTGACGAAAACGTATATGCTTCTAGCATCTTATCCGTAGTGATATTTTCAATTAAAAAACACTCTTTTTAATGATGATGTTTTCAATTATATAAAAAGAAAATTATTTTTATTGGTGATATTTTTAATTTTAAAAAAAATGTTTTTGTTGATGGTGTAGACAAAAGATTGGATGTACCAAAAATCCTTAATTATTTGGTCTTACGTACCGGAGTGTGTGTCTCTTTCTTCTTCTTTTTTTACTGAGTGTGTGACTCATGTTGATCTTGACATCAATAGCGTGTTGCCTGCAATATGGTGTTATTATAATTAAAATAATTATTATTTTCATAGTTTCAATTTATTTCGTCTTATTTTTATTTTTAATTTGTTTAAGAAATAAAAAAAATTGGCAACTATTTAATTCTAACATTTCTAATTACATATTTTTTTCATACACTCTACATATGTTTAGTTTGAGATCATAAGATTCAAAAGTTTTTTTATACTTTTTTAAATTTTATATTAAATTAAAATCAAATAAATAAATTAAAACGAAGAGAGCATTATAATTTCTTTACCTATCTATAAAGCTTATTCTATATGCATAAAGTGATTAAGCAAAACATTAAACATCAATAACAATATTGCTCTCATCCTAATCTTTTCACTTGCCTTGGTAAGTGTTCATAGATAATTAATTACTTATAATCCTCCCTATGGGAAGTAAGTGTACATTAGTTATTATATTATTTATTGTTGCTATATTATTTTCGTTTACATTGTTTTCAACATGATTGTTTTGTATACTTTCGTCGTTTAGTAATAGTTCTCCACTGTACTATTTTGGATGTCTAATAATACTTGTTTACTTTATAAAATTAATGGATAATTTTACACTTAATTCATAATTTACCCTTATTATTAATTATAGTAATTTTCTATTACATTTTTCAAGATAGTGTATTTATTATATTCCAATGGTGATATAGTAAAGCTATCCTTCTATTTATAGTTTCTTAAGAAGTTTGCAAAGTAAATAAGTGGACAAGTATTGTTGGACAGAGGGAGTATTATATTTGTTTTACACATTTGTGTTTTGATATTCTTTAATTGAGCCGAGAGTTTAAAATTGAAAACAACCACTCTATCTTTATAAGATAAGAATAACAATGTATACGCACTTCACCCTCCCCAAATCTCACTTAGCTTGTAAGCTATAATAAACATGTTGTTGCAAGCCTCGATGATGGAGGTCGGTTAATCTATATATATTATTTTTATTTTATTGATGCAAGAAAAGACCCTGGAGAATATTAGACAGATGTCGGGTGTGTTTGGTATGAAGGAAAATGTTTTCCATAGATAATGTTTTCCTAGAAAATGTTTTCCTGGAAAACAAGTTGATTTTTTACTTATTTTCTCATGTTTGGTTGGTAACTAGAAAATATTTTCCGGAAAAGATTTTTAGTATTTGATTTATGAATGAAAAATGTTTTTGAGAAATATCTTTTATTTTTACTAGAGTAGAAAATAATTTTTGAAATTGAAAATATTTTTTAAAAACAAACTTAAATTTTTTTGGGGTGGGGGGTGGAGGGTGGTAGGGCGTGGGGGGTTGAGGATAGGGATGAAAATTTGAAATTTTGAAGTTGAAAATATTTTTTAAAAACAAACTTAATTTTTTTCTTTTTGAAGGGGTGGGGACTGATGGGGGGTGAGGGTAGGGGTGGGCGAGGGTAGGAGGTAAAAAATGAAATATCATTTAAAAACAACTTTTAATATTTTTTTTGAGAAATATCTTTTATTTTTACTAGAGTAGAAAATAATTTTTGAAATTGAAAATATTTTTTAAAAACAAACTTAATTTTTTTCTTTTTGAAGGGGTGGGGACTGATGGGGGGTGAGGGTAGGGGTGGGCGAGGGTAGGAGGTAAAAAATGAAATATCATTTAAAAACAACTTTTAATATTTTTTTTGAGAAATATCTTTTATTTTTACTAAGGGGTAGAAAAATAAATTTTTTGAAATTGAAAATATTTTTTAAAAACAAACTTAATTTTTTTCTTTTTGAAGGGGTGGGGACTGATGGGGGGTGAGGGTAGGGGTGGGCGAGGGTAGGAGGTAAAAAATGAAATATCATTTAAAAACAACTTTTAATATTTTTTTGAGAGGGGGTGGGGGTAGGGGTAGGGGTAGGGGTGAAGGTGGGGTAAAAATTGAATTTAAAAACAAGCTTTAAATTTTATTTTATTTTTTGGGGTGGTTGGAGGGGGGGGGGGGGTTGGTTTGAGGGTAGGGACAAATAAATTGATTTTTTCAACAAAAAAAATAATTGTAATTTGAAGTTGGATTGGAAAATGTTTTCCTTAAGTTTTGAAGGGAAGTCATTTTCCTTAAATTTGAGGAAAATGAGTTGATTTGGAAAACATTTAACCCAACCAAACTTGAGAAAATTGGAAAACATTTTCCTTCGTACCAAACACACCCGTAATGAAAGACAAGTCAAAAGTCTGTAATCCAACATCTTATGCCTTGGTCACATAAATAGATCAAAATTGATTGTCACAAATGATCTCTCGAGCCAAGGTCAAATGCATCTAGTTATTATGATGATAACGCAAATCTACAATCAAAAAATATTTCAAGTCAAGGCCAAATAATACTTTTTAGTTATCATGGTGATAACATCGGTCTTGAACAAGAAAGAGATTTCGATCCAAGATCAAATGTATTTAATTATGATGATAATGATACTAGTCTCAAACAATAAATATAAAAAGGCTTAACGCATAAGCAGACCTTTGAACTTGTACGCTTTTTCCATTTAGACACTTCAATAAGACCATCTTCCTATTGAACACCTAATGTATACTCAAAGTGTGTCTATCAGACGCTTCATAGGCATTGCCCGAAAAATGCAAGTTGCGTGACTTTCAAACGCCTATAACATGAATAAAGAGTGAATCATAATGCGACATGTGGCAAATTAAGAAAAATATCTTTTACAATTTTTTTTTGTCAAACCCAGCAACCCCCTCCGCATCATCTTCTTTGAAGCCCCTCCCCACTGCCAACTTAAATTCCACCATTAATACTTTTATGAACTCTCTATTTGTTCTTTTTATTTTTATTATATAAATATTTCATAATCTCTCCTCCCCTTTCCTCCCAAACAATATTCACTAACTTGCATAGCTCAATCCTTTATTTCCCCCAAAAGTTATCGATTGTTTCCATAATTCTACCACTAACAACATCTTCTCTTCTTCTTCCTCTCTATTTTATCATTAACAAATATGATCAAAACTTGAAATTACCAAGAAATCAAATAGTACAACTCCGTATTTAGTTATTTTTTGCAACTTTGTTCATGGGTTTTGCTTAATCTTGTACTTTTTAAAAAAATTCAACCATGGGGATTAATGTTGCTTTAATTATACCATTTTAATTTAACTTATTTTTTACTGAATTTAACAAAGAAAGTGAAGGAAGAGGACATTTTCAAGAG
>NW_006239263.1:149200-150412 GCF_000226075.1 Solanum tuberosum | reverse complement strand
TTTTTATTGTATAATTATAAGTGTATAGGACGAATATTATGTATTTGCATGTGTATATACAATTTCTCGCGCTTTATACAAACAGAAACGCAATTTATACACTTCTATGTATAAAGCGAGAGAGGCGAGCACAGAGAGAGTGAGCGAGAGAGGAGAGTGGCGAGCGAGAGTTTGAGGGAGAGAGGCGCTGGCAAACAGTTTGCTACAGGACACAATTAAATCAAAGTGTGATTATACCATTTAATTTGAATTAATAGTTTGCCATTATGACCAATTTTCCCATAAAAAAAAAAAAGAATAGGTCCTACCGAGATTTGAACTCGGGTTACTGGATTCAGAGTCCAATGTCCTGACCACTAGACCATAGGACCAATTTGCACCAGAAGGCACAAAATAAACGATTTGATGTCATTATTGTAGAATGACGTGCAATTAAACAAATTTGAAAAGAGAAAAAAGCCTAAAATAATCCTAGTGTTTTCACATGGAGTATTAATAGTCCTTTATGTTTGTAGTATTAGTGCATTTTTCTTACTCCCTCGAACTTTTGCCTATTTTTTAACATTGATTTTGTTCACAATTATAAGTATGAATGCTCAATCGTCTTTTTATATATTTAGTAGAAATAATAATAGGGCAAACTACATAAATCCCACTAGTTTAGATCCTAATTACTAAGATTCCCGATAGTTTCAAATATTACTTCTTCTACCATATTTCATGCTTAGGATACACGAGTTTGAATCCGTGAGATACATGTATCTGCCGAATTTTTAAAATCGAGATACATATTTTATTTGTTTAAATTAATTGATTGTAACTGATTTCCTTAATTAGAAGAGTAATTGAGGATTTTTAGAATACATGAATTTTTAATTTTAGAAATTTAAATTAATCAAATCCCTTAATATAAGACGGAAATCAAGGAGTATTGTATATATGTTTAATTAATTTTATTTTATTATTCTTTGAAATAATAAATCCATTAATATTATTAATAAAAGATAAAAACATGTATATCTTGGTCATTTAATTTGATTTATTTATTTTATTACTCTTAAAATAATAAATACAATTATTTGATGTATCTATTGGATACAAACGAAACATTTAGATACATGAGTATCATACAAGTACATTCATATGTATCATAGAAGTATCTAACATTAATTTCATGTATTTGTTATACGTATCTAGTATTAATTTTATGTA
>NW_006239263.1:140557-148575 GCF_000226075.1 Solanum tuberosum | reverse complement strand
GTTTGGTTTGGTTCGGTTATTCGGTTATTAATCATACACAAAAATAAAAGATACAATTCAATTAAAATGTGAAAAAAGTGACAACAATCCATTCAAAACGAAAAATAGTTAGAATGACTTAAATTACTAAATTTTCAATCACTAAATTTACTATCAATAAAGCTTTAAAATTCACTATATTGGCCTAGAAGGAAGAGACAATAACATTTTCAGTTCCACAAAGAATTGGCATAGACACTCATATACATGAAATCAGTAAGATAAATGTTTCATCTTGGGCATTTTTGCTTTCAATAAGTAAATTATAAAGAAATTTTAATGAAAATATATGTAAGATCTTTAAAATTGTTTATAAAAATAATATATTAAGTATGTATATTAATAAAATATATGTATATAATTCATCGGTTCGGTTCGGTTCGGTTATTTCTTCGGTTCTTTTCGAATAAAACCATAACCAAACCAAATACTATCGGTTTTCAAAAATCTAAAACCAAACCCAAATAAAATCGGTTTTATTTTATCGGTTTGGTTTGATTTTCGGTTTGGATCGGTTTTTATCTAAACCGTGAACACCCCTAGTCCCTACAATGAGAAATTCATAAGTGAAAATAAACAAATAAAAGTTGTTTAATTTAGTATAATATTATTAATGCATAGTACCTTTAACAAGAATCATCCGATTTCGAGAATGATCAGTTACTTGAGAGTTTGAGAAACAATAAAATTAAAAAATATAAAACCTAATTGTAAAAGTTTTTAAAATTGAACTTCAGAACATTATGAACTTTAACTCAAATACAATACTAAGATAAATGAAAATAATAAAACAATAGAAACAAACCTACATGTATAATGCTGATTTGAATATGCAAACATGTATTGAGAGAATGAAAGAAGAGAGAGGGAGAAGATGAAGGAAGAAAGATGGTTGGGTGGGGGTGGGGGCAATGTGAGATGTAAGAAAGAGGAATGGGTAGGGATGGGGGCAATGTCAGATGTAAGAAAGAGGGAGAAGAAAGAGGAATGGGTGGGGGTGGGGGGCAACGACAGATGGAAGAAAGAGGGAGAAGGAAAGAGGGTTGGTGGACGTTTGGGAGGAGGAGATTTGACTTGTTAATGGACCATTAATTAAAGAGTTTAAATTTAAGATAATTGTTTAATATCATATTTAAGGGATTTTTGTATCTGATTAAATTTTTTAAAATATATGGTATAAATATTAAAAGAGGCCCTATTAGTATTTCTATTGGATGATGATATAGTTGATTACTACACACCAACCATACATGGTATGTTTTATTTATTAGGATTAAAATAATTATTATTTGTACTATATTTTCAATCAAAAAAATATTTTTATTGATGATATAGAGACATATAATCTTGATATGTGTTCCAAATTAATTACTCCCTCCGTTTCACAAAGAATGACCTCATTTCCTTTTTAGTCAGTTTCAAAAAGAATGACCTCTTTCCTTTTTTGGTAACATTTTACTTTTTGCTTTCCACGTGGCATGTTTAAGACCACAAGATTAAGGGCAATTTTGTACATTTGACATAACTCTAATTTAGGACCACAAGATTCAAAAGTCTTTTTTATTTACTTAAACTTCGTGCCAAGTCAAACCAGGTCATTCTTTATGAAACAGAGGGAGTATGTATTTTGGTCCTATGTACTATACAGGCGAGCATGAGTCATGTTGAATTTAACCTACATTTGCTTGTTGAACTATATCAATTTATTATTGACATAAGATGTTGCAAGAAAAGAAAAAAATTGTATTATTACACGTGAAATCAACATGATATGAATCTCTCTATTTTAATAATAATAAAAAAAGACAAGTTTAACGACGGTTTTATGATCACTTTTGGTTTGTCGTCAAACTTATGGAAGAGATTATTCGTACCAAGTGGAAGGAATATAGTAAAAAACAGCTAGTTACTACTAGTGTTAACTAATGATCTTTGTAAAATTGTATGTGTTTTTAAAATTTATGATAACATTTAATCACAAGCATTTTATTATAAAAGAACACAGAGATATGAGATTCATTAATACGACGCGCCTTAGAATATACTGATACCTCTCTTGTTTTTTATTTATAATTTTGCTCATTTGGTAAAATTCGATATATAAATATTAATTGGAAAAGTTGATAGTTTTTACAAATAGTAAAATTTTTATATTTACAAAAAAAAAAGTATAACTTAAAAATAATCTAAATTAGATATTCAAACAAAGTTTTAATTTCAAATCAACATAAATTTAAATTATTAATTTTAAATCATTTTTGGACTCTAACAATTGCTCTGAATTTGGGGCAGTAAATATTGATTATTTATGAGCAAATGGTGCCTATAATAATGTATTTATAACAAACCATATCAAAATATGATGAGATATAAAAGATTTGGTCGACAATAATTAAATATGACAGTGTGAAAGAGGCCCTATTAGTATTTCTACTGGATGATGATATAGTTGATTACTACACTCCAACCATACATGGTATGTTTTATTTATTAGGATTAAAATAATCATTATTTGTACTATATTTTCAATCAAAAAAATATTTGTATTGATGATATAGAGACATATAATCTTGATATGTGTTCCAAATTAATTATTTTGGTCCTATGTACTATACAGGTGTGCATGAGTCGTGTTGAATTTAATATTGGCGGAGTTAGGTAGGGATTCGTGGGTTCAGATGAATCCAATTGTTTTAGCCTTTACTGTAGATTGTACTAGAAAATTAAATAAATATATATATGTATATTAACTTGTGAACCCCTAATAAAATTGATTGACGGTTCACTGCTAAGGAAGAGACCGTGGATTATCTATGCATCAAAGTGATTAAGCAAACATCAATTACAACAGCTTTTAAAGTTATGAAATCACATATTGCTCTCATCCTGCTCTTTTCACTTGCCCTGGTATGTGTTCTCAGTTGTTCTGAATAAAGTTATTTGATATATGCTATTAGTGGAAGGTGATAGATATTTCGTAGAATCAGTAGAGATGTACGTAAATTGGCTTCGAACATCATGATTACAAGTCTAATTAAAAAGAATCCATTTTTGCTTTTTAATTAGCTAGCATAATTGACATTTGATTAATTTTTCTACAAATTACCTAGCAGCTTTAGCCCATTTAGTTAGGGACTTAATTAATCTACTTACAAGAATCATTCATCTATATATGTAACATGAATATTGATATATTTCTGAAATTTCTTTAAATTCCACTGATACATAAACATACACTCAAATTTGACATTATTTCATGTAAACACTTCAATTTTGAACATTCCAACTTACAAGATATTGGTCATGTAGACACCTTCAGAGTATATGTGTCACATTAAAGTCGAGTGTCTACGAGACACAATAAGGATGGGTTGGATTGTTTATTTAACAGTTGAGACCAAGTTGAGATGTCTAGATCGATGTACATGTACTCTCAAAATTGGAGTACTTACGTGTCTGCTTAGACAAACTTTTTAATGTATCTTCATATATTATGCCATGTATGAACTATGTACTCATAAAGAATTAATTAATCCATATATATAGCTTGGGATTAAACAATTTTTTTCCACTTTTGGGCAGTACACTGATGCAAGAAAAGACCCTGGAGAATACTGGAGAGATGTGATGAAAGATGAGCCAATGCCTAAAGCAATCCAACATCTTATGCCTCAGCCACATAAAGAAAAAAACGATTGTCACAAATCATCTTTTGAGCCAATTCCTAATGTATCTAATTACCATAATGATGAGGATGGTCTCAAACAAGAAAAGGATTTCGAGCCAAGGCCAAATGTATCTGGTTATCATGATGAAGATGTTGGTCTCAAACAAAGAAAAAGATTTCGAGCCAAGGCCAAATGTATCTGGTTATCATGATGAAGATGTTGGTCTCAAACAAGAAAAAGATTTTGAGCCAAGGCCAAATGTATCTAGTTATCATGATGATGACAACGTTGGTCTCAAACAAAAAATAAAATTCGAGCCAAGGCCAAATGTATCTAGTTATCATGATGATGACAATGTTGGTCTCAAAAAAAAAAAAAAATTTAAGCCAAGGCCTACCGTAATTGATAATATGGCATATAAAGAGTACTATGTGTGAGAGATTGTCTTCTTGCTCTTTTTGTGCCTCCCAATGTTAAATGGATCATGAATAAAAAATTACTACTTGATGGTTGTATTTAAATTTCTCTTGAATTTAATAGTAGTATTATTCCTAAATCTAAACTTACTTTTCTTTTCGGTCAGTCCAAAAAAATGAATCACACTAATTTCAAAAATCTTTCTTTCTTAAACTTCGTGTCTAGTCAAAACGATATGATGAACCTCTCGATGTACCACAAGAAAATGAGCACCAAAATCGTATTAATTTCCGCTAAAAATTAAATTTGATTTGGCTAAGCACTTCCCAAGCTGAAACATAGCTAGGGATTATTCACTGATTGAATCCCTAATTAAATCATAATCCCTGGAGGGAAAATGATTAGGAGTAATATTGGTACTACTAGATGCAAAGCCCTATGCTAGCACGAGGCCAACAAATCATACTAAAAGTATTCTTATATATTTTTCTGTCTCAAATTTATTATTTGATTAAAAACTCTTTTATTGAATGAGACCAAATTATCAACTGGAAAACATCTCTAAAGCACCTTTAAAGCATATATAGACATTGAACTATTAAATATATATTTATTGCATGAAGCAAACATATTGATGAAGAGATTTGAAATTCTGAGAAATACTCTCGATAATTTGCATGATACAGATAAATTGACGAAAACGTATATGCTTTCTAGCCTCTCATCAGTAGTGATATTTTCAATTAAAAAAAACTCTTTTTAATGATGATATTTTTAATTATATAAAAAAAACTATTTTTATTGATGATATTCTTAATTTTAAAAAAAATTATTTTTATTGATGATGTAGACATAAGATTGGATGTTCCAAAAATCCTTAATTATTTGGTCTTACGTACCGGAGTGTGCGACTCTTTTTTTTATTTTTTATTGAGTGTGTGACTCATGTTGATCTTCACATCAATAGCGTGTTGCCTGTAATATGGTGTTATTATAATTATAATAATTATTATTTTCATAGTTTCAATTTATTTCGTCTTATTTTTATTTTTAATCTGTTTAAGAAATAAAAAAATTGGCAACTATTTAATTTTAACTTTTTTAATTACATATTTTTTCGTACATTCTACATATGTTTAGTTTGAGATCATAAAATTCAAAAAAAAAATTATACCTTTTTAAACTTTATATTAAATTAAAATCAAATAAATAAATTAAAACAAAGAGAGTATCATAATTTCTTTACCTATCTATAAAGCTTATTCTATACGCATCAAAGTGATTAAGCAAAACATTAAACATCAATAACAATATTGCTCTCATCCCAATCTTTTCACTTGCCTTGGTAAGTGTTCATAGATAATTAATTACTTATAAGCCTCCCTATGACCCTATGGGAAGTAAGTGTACATTAGTTATTATATTATTTATTGTTGCTATATTATTTTCGTTTACATTGTTTTCAACATGATTGTTTTTTATACTTTCATCGTTCAATAATAGTTGTCCACTGTACTATTTTGGGATGTTCAACAATACTTGTCCACTTTATAAAATCAAATGATAAGTTTACACACTTAGTTCATAATTTACCCTTATTATTAATTATAGTCATTCTCTATTACATTTTTCAAGACAATGTATTTATTATATTCCAATGGTGATATAGTAAAACTATCCTTCTATTTATAGTTTCTTAAGAAGTTTGCAAAGTAAATAAGTGGACAAGTATTGTTGGACAGAGGGAGTATTATATTTGTTTTACACATTTGTGTTTCGATATTCTTTAATTGAGCCGAGAGTTTAAAATTGAAAACAATCACTCTATCTTTATAAGATAAGAATAACAATGTATACGCACTTCACCCTCCCCAAATCTCACTTAGCTTGTAAGCTATATTAAACATGTTGTTGTTGCAAGCCTCGATTATGGAGGTAGGTTAATCTATATATATTATTTTTATTTTATTGATGCAAGAAAAGACCCTGGAGAATATTAGACATATGTAATGAAAGATAAGTCAAAAGTCTGTAATCCCACATCTTATGCCTTCGTCACATAAAGAGATCAAAATTGATTGTCACAAATCATCTCTCGAGCCAAGGTCAAATGCATCTAGTTATTATAATGATAACGCAGATCTACAATCAAAAAATATTTCGAGTCAAGGCCAAATAATGGTTCTTAGTTATCATGGTGATAACATCTGTAACACCCCAGAAAAAGTTTGAGCTAAGACTTGAACCATCCTTCGTTGTGAGTAGGATTTTACCGAGGAATTAAAATTTCTTAAGTGTTAAGGTCACTAGATGTAGCACCTTGAGTTCCAAAAAGAATTAAATTGGAAATAGCAAAATCTGAAATTTTGCAAGCTAAGCTAAGTATGAGTTTTGGGTTGACTTTAAACGACCATAACTTCTAGTTCAAGATGATTTAGGCTTGATACCAGATACCGTAGGAAAGACCTTTGAATTATCTTTCCAACGCCACCAAGTTTGCTCAGTTTCGAGTTCGTATGAAGGATATATGTCCATTCGAAGTTGGGTTGTCTAGATAAGGAAAGTCAAAACCGGATTTTAGAGGGGTATTTTGGTCTTTTCCTTACCCAATCAGATTTAATTCATTTTAGTAAGGTTTTAAGGGTCTAATCCTATTAGGTTCAGTTTTATAATCCTAGTTTACGCCTAGGGTTTTAGTTGAGAGTTCAAGAAGAGAAAAGAAGAAGAGAAAAGAGGAGAAAAGAGAAAGGAGCGAAGCGTTCGTCGAAATTCTTGAAAGTTGTTGCGGATTGTTGCCATGAGTTTGATCCCTAAGAGGTATGTAAGCTTCCATAGTGTTGGGTTTATTCACCCACAAGCCAATCATGTTAATTTCAGCTTTAAATTCGTTCTAAAAGATGAAGCTTTAATGTTCTTGTTATGTATTCATGAATTTGCTTTCGTTTTTGAATTGGGCTGAGATTGAGGAGTTCTTGAGGTTAATGTGTCGATTTATAGAGGGGTTAGAGTTAGATTCTAGTGTACATGTGTTGGGTATCTAAATCTAAAGAGAGATTGAGAAAAAGAATCGAATTTAGGCGAATTGGGGCTGGGAAACGAAGAAGGAGAAAGTCGAGTGCAATCTGGCACGCAAGTCCGCGTCCCGGACTTGCTCCCCCAGTGAGCTAAAAGTTGCTCCGCGTCGTGGTTAGGACGCGGACTCCTCTGTCTCAAAATTTAATTTCGCGAGTATTGTTTTAAACCATCTCCGCGTCGCAGACTTGTTCCAAGACGGTGATTTCATGACTTTTCTCATGTTTAGCTATCAACAATCATTCCTAAACATCATGAGACCTTTCCTATCACAAGTCACAACCTTGAATCCATAATTCAAATTCAAGGTAGAGTTAAAAGTTAAGTCTTGAGAGTTTTTTCAAACATTTTAAGAAAGTCCTTTTTTGTCCTTTTGATGAGTCTTCTACAAATTCTAATAATTTGTTACAAGACTCGAGCAAGTGAGTGTGAGTGGGAAGAATGTATTCATGAGTCCACTTTATCATTACAAGATCCATCATATCATGAACCATAACTCTTGAATTCATAATTCACATTTAAGAGAGAGTTAAGGGTAGAGTTCAAGAAAGCTTTTGTGTTCAATTGTGAATTCTTGAGATCAACTATCGATTTGAACTAAGTTTTGAGAAAGTAATTCAGAGAGAATGAGAAGAGTCGTTTACCTGAGTTTCTTATTGATATTTTGACCCTTGAGTCAAGTCGTTCATGCCCATAACTTCCGCATGAACTCCATCAATTTAGTATCTCTGAAAGGAGTAGTATATTCAAGTTCTAAGCCTTTAAGTGTTGAGTTCCTAATCCCTTTTGAGAAGTATCTTTGAGTCCTTGAGTTGAGTAGTT
>NW_006239263.1:114061-139350 GCF_000226075.1 Solanum tuberosum | reverse complement strand
TCATTTACTTTTCAGTTCAGTCAGGATGTCGTGGGTCAAATCCCGACTTCCATCGTTATCAGTTAGAGGCTTCATAGATAGTCATTATAATTGAGAAGTCTGTATTATTCATTTATTTTATTAAATGTTTTAAAGACTTAAGTTGCCTATTTTATGGCGAGTTGAATATATTATTTTTATTCTAAGTTGTTCATTTGAGTTAAAGTTTTGTACAAAGTTGAGTTTATGGAATTTTATTTCAGTTTTTAAGCTTTGTATGCTTGAATCAGTTTTCCGCTTGTAAGTCTAGCCAGGATGAGTGTTCGCTTGGGGACCAGCAATGGCCTTCAAGTGCCGGCCACGTCCAGGGTATAGGCTCGGATCGTGACAACATTGATCTTGAACAAGAAAGAAATTTCGATCCAAGACCAAATATATTTAATTATCATGATAATGATACTAGTCTCAAACAATAAATATAAAAAAAATCGAACTAAGGCCAAATATTACTGTGTAGCATGATTGATAATATGGCATATAAAGAGTACTGTGTGTCTTTCAGCTTTTTGGTGTCTTCCAATGTCAAGTGATCATGAATAAAGAACTTAAATACTTGATGCAGGGTTGTATAAGATTCTCATTGAATTTAATAAATACTCCCTCCATTGTTTTTATATGTCACATTTTTACTTTGTACTTACATTAAGAAATGATGTAACTTTACCCTTTTATCCTTATTTAATTTTTTTGGAACTCAAGTTTTCAATTAATGAATATGACTTAATTTATTTTAATTAATTAATTTAACCAATGAACATGAATCATTTAATTAACTTTTTTAAGTACTTGATGCATGGTTGTATTCAGATTTCTTTTTGAATTTAATATTTTCCCTCCGTTTTAAAAAAGTGAATGAGTTTGACTTGACACAAAGTTTAAAAAAAATTAAAAAAATTGTGGTTCTAAACTAAAGTTATGTTAAATGTACCAAAATGTCTTTTAATCTTATGGTCCTAAATATGTCATGTGAAAAGCTGAAATTGAAGAGACGTTCTTTTTTAAACAGACTAAAATAAAAGGTAGGTCATTCTTTTTTAAACGGAGGGAAGTATTAAATAGAGAATTTTTTGCAGAACAGCAAACATTTAAACCATATTAAATGTTATAGCTACTGTTTAGGGAAATTCTAATTTGCAGCTATAGTTTTGTCCAATCTTGCTATTAGTCTAATTTGTATAATTCGCTTGATTTGTATAAATCAAGAATTTTGTATATGCTTACCCTAGATATTTGTATACAATTTATGAAAAATTCATAAAAAATTACCCTGTTTATATATTAGCAAGCGAAATATACAAATCGAGTTCTGTAAAATTTCTAAATGTACAATATAGAATTTGTATATACTTACCATTTTTGTATATTCACAAGCGAAATATACAACCGGGCAGAAATATACAACCGCAACCTCCATAGCGAACAAAACTATATCTATGGAGGGAAATTATCGAAACTATAGCTATAAAGTCTTATTATATTTATTATCTTTGTTATTTCTGAAATTTTCTATGGAAACTTACATAAATATGTTATATTAAGAAAATATTTACCATTTATTACAATAACATTCTCTTTTCACTTGAACACTTATAATACAATTTTAATACATATTATAGAGAAAAATTTGTAAACCACATATATTACTAAATTTATTGATGGATAATACGTTTAGCACATATTTTAATACAGTGTATCAATTTCTTACCAAACAAGCTTAATATATTTTAAAACACTTATAATACAACTATATTGTATGCATAATTCAATTTTAATACAAATTTATCATTGTATTGTTATAGATGATAAAAAAAAATAGTATAAATTTTAAGAATCCCATAGTGTAAGGATGAAATTACCTTTTATCCCTATTCTTTTTCTAATTACACAAATCCCATGTTTTTAGACATTTCGGATACATAACTAAGGATCCGGATACATTATTGTTGATACATTATGTATCCATCTGTTACGGTTATTAAGGGAAAACAATCTAAAAATTAAATTAAGATCCCATAAATTGTGCTAGCTATTCCATTCCAAATTACTGTCAACGATTCAGTCATATAGCCTAAAGGAGCCAAAAAAATTAAAATTCACATTTTTTCTCCATTTTCATTGAAGAACCTTTCAAATTATGAAGCAACTCTCCTTTCAAAGAAATTGACAGAGAGCAGACCAATGATTCTGACCAACCTTTGCATGAGGGTGCAAAAGGTGGTAGTAAGGATCTTTCCGAGTCCACCCCAGAAATCTCTACTTGTGAAATCGATATTTCGTTTGCCATGTAACTTAGTTCAAATTTTCTTTGTCACATAGATTTATTTTGGAGCAACTGAATACATCAGTTAATTCAAAAGTTTTTTGATGGAGTGGATACTAAGTGTTAATCATTATGAGAGTTGTATCTCTTTGTGGTCCCTTCATACTCCATTGACAAATCCACGGTTGCGACTTTTCAATGTTATATGTATCTTTTCAATGAAGAATGCGTAACAATTTTGTTTTTAAGAAAAAAAGAAATAACAAATTAGTGACTATTATATTCAGATCTCAAAAGCATGTATTAATCAATTCTTCTCTCTTAAGGAGCTTCTTACTATCTATTGTCACATTTATTGTATCAGGTTGTTGATGTGTATCTGATACATGTAATAAAGTGTATACAAGAAGATGTATCAGATAATTATTTTATTAATTCTATATTAAAATTAGTGATTAATGTATCTTTTTCTTTTTTGCAATTCACTATACTATATTTTTGAATGGTAAATGAGACATTAGTTGCTTTGTAGTGAATTATTATGTAATGTATTGCTAACTTTTAAATGTTTGCAGGTTGTTGCATCTTCTGAATTTATTTTTCATTGTATGAAAGTAGACAAATATACATTATTTTCCTTGAGCGAAAAATATGTAATTGTGGGAAATTTCAACTTGACGAGATACCTTGCTCATACACAATTGTTGTTTTAAAGAGCAAAAATGTTACCGATCTATGTCCCTACTGCTCTGTTTACTACAAATCAGATGCATTAGCAAACACATGAAGTTCCAATGGTTCTAATGTAGGATAAAAAAGATTGGTTAGTTCTAGAATTTGTTTTGGAAGAAATTATGTTGCCACCTTGAAACAAAAGGATGTCTGAATGACTAAGAAATCAAAGGAAAAAAATCAGATGAAAAGCTAACAACACACACAGAGTGTTGTAGACGTTATGGACAAGAAGGTCACAATAGACGAACTTATACGTTCTTCTTCAAAGATGGTTGAAATAGACTTTTTAAGAATGCATTGATGTTCCAGTTTGATAATTTTCAATTTATAGATTTTCCACTGATACAATAATCTACACTACAATATATTGTTAGCTTATGAATTTTTGATACAATAAATTGAATTGTTACTATTCAAAATAAAATTTTGTTCAACTTTGTGTACATTTCTAATTGATAATAATTTGTTCACATTGTTAAAATATAAAAATTTATGAATCTGGTACAACATATTATGTTTTAGATACACTATTTATAAAATGTATGATTTTGTTTTTGATAATAATGTATCTGAAACAACATGATTGTGAAAAGTTATGTTTACTGTAATAAACTGCAATTATGAATGTATCACAGTAAAAAGAAAGCAATGTCATGTATCTGATTCATTATGTTATGAATTTAATACATGTTTTTAGGAATTCCGAAGCAAATTACATCTTGTCCTTACCTTTTTCCAATTTACAAAAATCCTTTTAAATTTGTGTCATCCGGATACATCACATTCATCTAGATACATAACAGTTGATACATTAGATAACTTATCATTTTAGATTAAAAAGGAAATTAAACATAAAATTAAATATCAGTTCCCCAAATCACGCAAATCAATTTGATGTCAATCTCTCCCAAATCATAGGAACTTCAAACAATTCAAATTTCAATTTTTCTTCTCTCAAATCTCTCCCAAATCGTAACAGATTCAAAAAGTTGAAAACGTTAGCTATGTATCGGATACATTTAGTATAAATTCAAACTTATGTATCATACCTAAAAAGTTAGTGCATGATACATTATTATTATCTTATTTTGCTTGAGAATACTGTGTTTTATAAAAGATACATTATACATGTAATTATTCTCAATAACATTTTTTTTATCTGATACATAACACAGTGGTGAGTTGCAAACGAATATTGTTATAAGAATATTAGTGTTTATATATCAACAATGATATTTGATAATGTCTACATATACATGACCTTCTAGTTGAATAAGTTTGAGTGTATGTATCTGGTAATAAAAGATAACGAAATTTGTAATAGTTATGTCCAAGAACATAACTATAATCAAGATATATACTAATTTGCGTTTCAATAACTTAAACTTATGTATCAAAATTAATATTTAAGCAAGTGGATGATGAAATTGCAATGTATCATAACGTTAAAACGAAGACATCATACATTAATTTAAGAAACAAAAATAACTAGATACATTAAAAATCTAAACCCATATGTATCAAAAAAGATGAACAAGAAAAAATTGAATAAAAAATCAACTATTTGGTCTGCTGAAAGCAAAAAAAAAAAAAAGATAAAGAAATCTTTCTACACTTTCTATTTTACTTTGTATCGACTCCCACAATTTTTTTCCACTTTCAACAATGGCGTCAGTCATCACCCATGTATCTCGGCATAAAGCCCTTACTGGAGCCACCAACAACTCGACATTCTCCCCCCTTTTTATGTGTTTTTCCACAATCGATTTTGATTCCAAGATGGATCCTTCCTCGACTAATTGGGTAATCAACAATAGGTAAGGTTAACAGAAGTCCTATACCACGTCTGAAGACAGTTGGGTAATCCCAATACTAAAAGAAGTAGCATCATCTCTTATGTATCAGGAGATAAAAAAATAAAAAGAAAATTACAAAAAAAACAATGAACGGCAATACGAAGAAGCAGAAACACTACTTTTTTTAAAAAAACAACAAAATTTTGAAGAAAAAAGAAGAAGATATGCATCTACCTTATCACCGAAAATCCTAAAAGAGAATGAAAATTCAAAATTAAAAGAAGACACATAAATGATATATATATATATACATTGATTGCATATTGCTTAATGATAGATCTCATGATCCATTTTTCAGTAAGAATTATGAGAAAGTATTCATTAGTAAGAGAGAACACGTTAAAGAATAAGACTTTGTTGTTAAGTCCTTTCTGTGACAGAAAAGAAAAAAGTATCGATTGGGTAGTTTGAACTTGATTGAATGGAAAGAGAATCATTTTGAAAATCAAATTAATATGAAAATTGTAACTGATAAACACGTGGAGTGAAATTAGGGAGAGATTAAAGGAGTTAAAAAAGGAGTGGGTAAATGTAGTTTTGGGTGGAGATGTTTATGTATCCGGAAGATTGGAGAATTTGAGAGAAATAAGGAATTTATGTAATATTTTAAAAAGGTAGGAAATAATAGAAAATAAGGAAAGAAAAGGTGTGTATATATGTAATTTATCCAAAAAAATATCGTTAAAATAAGTAATTATTTATTAATAAGTATTCACCCAAGTAATTTTTCCAATAACTATTGGGTCAAGAAAAGCAGTAGGATGTCTGAAAGTATTGGGCCAATTGTCCAACTTATCGTTTTCCTCCAAAATTGGGCCCAATTCAGATTTCATTTCCAAAGCCCAATTTTCAACTTTAAAAAAAAATTATATTCTTCTCCATCTTTTTTTTTTCCTTTGCCATAAAAAACCATTTTTGTATAATCAGATTTCCACCTTTTCTTTCTTCATCACCTCACAAAATTTTTCTAATAAATCACTTTTTTGCACACCGGAAAATCCTTTTTTTTTTCCCGATCAAGTTCATCGGAGGTACCGTCGATGTGGTCGTATCGGCGATTGATACTAACTTGCGCGCGGTACGAAATACTCTAAACCTGGTCAAGTTTCGCCGGTGCCGGCGGTGGTTGAAGCTAACGTGCGCATGGTATAAAATTCGAAACTTTGTTCCTCTAAAATCATCTGAGCCGTCCACGTGGATGGAGACTGTTGAGAATCGTACACGTATGAGGGAAGAAGTAGGGCCCAGAAAGAAGATGTGGGGTACTTGGGAGGAATTAATCCTAGGTGGCGCAATTCTCCGGCATGGGATACAAGACTGGAACATCGTCGCTTTGGAGCTTCGTTCTCGTAACATTTACTTCACCCCTCAGGTTTACATTAATTTACGTTCATTATTGACTTGACACGTTCAAAATAATAGACAGAATGATTGAATGTAATTAATAAATTTGCTTTAGAAAATGACTATTATTAATAATAAAAACCAAATTAATTAGTAAAAGTAAATACTAATGTTTGGTCTAATAGTATCAGTTACTATTTGATATAGCGATTAACGTAGTACCTAACTTTTAAAATTATTTTATTTTTATGTAGAAATAGATTTTGTGGGGCCCTTGTAGTAACTAATTGGGATAAGTCAATTATAAATTGTACTTTTAAAATAGACTTTACGTTTTATGTCGTATAAATAATACTGTAGTAACTAATATCTCAAGTTGTATTGTATTTGGTTCCCTATTAACATTTCCGTTTCTCATTTCAAAGATTTGAGGCTGATTGAGTCGAGGAGAGACTCTTTCATAAACAACCTCTCTAACTTCATAAGTATGTGCCAGAAGATAGAAAGAAGACCAGTGCTTGGCTTGCTACTGCTTCGGATGGATAATACGATGTTACTACTCTCCTTGTCATTTTCTTTTTAAAACTGCTCATTCTTCAACCCAGGATGTGATGACCTATTCTATCTTAACTTTAGCTACTCAAAAACCTAAACAATGGATGTTTTTCCCGTCTTTCCAAACCAATTTACCTATTTGAGATGTCTCCATGTGTGGCGTAATAAGATAAGGACCACTAGGGGCCTGGTTTGTTCAGAAGTAAGCAAGCAAAGACAAGTGATAACTAAGCAAGAGTGCTTGCGGTGATGAATAATCTTTTAATTAGACCAAACAAATAGAGGTACCACTATTCCTCACTACGGTATTTGCTCTTGAAACACAGGGTAAGCCAACCAGTAGAAAGAAAGTTTAAGCAAGGAATTATATTCTTGTACCAGTCAACAATATCCCTTATTTTGACATTTTGCATAATACCTAATCTCCTGTGACTTCGTCCTCCCGTTCTCTAACTTCATAAGTAGGTAGGGGTAAGGTCTGCGTGCATACTACCCTTTCTAGACCCCATTTGTGAGATTACATTGGATATGTTGGAAGCTGATTTTTTCATGCTTCCCGATAAACGATAGAGGAATAGTGCATTGACGATACACGAAATTGCCCGTATAAGGAGTGTCACGACCCAAAATGAGTCGTGAGTGGCACCCACACTTAACCTCCTAAGTAGGCAAACCAAGGAACTTAAACCCCAACATATATCAATAATTCAACTCCAAATAACAATAAAATGCGGAAGCTCACAACTTGTTAAAGTAACCAATCAAATCAACCTCTAAAGTCTATTACACCTTATCCCCAAAACCTGAAAGTCATCACATCAAGGACATCTAATCTCTAAATACTAAGTCTAAGAGTATCAAAGACACCGAAATAAATGAAATAAGTAGTTTGTGTCCGAAAGCTATAGACATCAAGTCATGACCGAGAGAATCCAACACAAGCTCGAATAAATAGCTCACCCTTAAACCTGATATGCTGAGACTGGCTAGAGCTGAGGGCGAGTCAAATTCGCTGGTACACTCGTTGCACTCTATAAAAGGAAAACAAAGAAAAATACAAGTAGGGCTCAGTACGGGGCAACATGTACTGAGTAGGTATCATCGGCCAACCCAAAATAGAAACTAATATACAATGAATAATAGTATAAAGTCAACTATAGCACTTAGCAGGTGATAAGAAACAACAACATGAACAAGTGACAGTTGAAGCAAGTACGTAATCAATCACAATATCAAGCACACACACGAGGACTCATGCCTCCACATCACACTCGTTTGGGAAATGCGTTCATTGAGATTGAGTACATTAAGTTAATTCAGTATCTTTTTCCTTTAATGTTACCGTGTCGGAACGTGACACTCCGATCCAAAAATACTATGTCGGAACGTGACACTCCGATCCAAAAATACTATGTCGGAACGTGACACTCCGATCCAAAAATACTATGTCGGAACGTGACACTCCGATCCAAAAATACTATGTCGGAACGTGACACTCCGATCCAAAAATACTATGTCGGAACGTGACACTCCGATCCAAAAATACTATGTCGGAACGTGACACTCCGATCCAAAAATACTATGTCGGAACGTGACACTCCGATCCAAAAATACTATGTCGGAACGTGACACTCCGATCCAAAAATACTATGTCGGAACGTGACACTCCGATCCAAAAATACTATGTCGGAACGTGACACTCCGATCCAATTATACCATGTCGGAACGTGACACTCCGATCCAATTATACCGTGTCGGAACGTGACACTCCGATCCAATTATACCGTGTCGGAACGTGACACCAAAAACTCACCTAATTTTATAATCAATTTCCTAAAGTTCAAACCTAAGGGTAAGTCTTAACTCCTCCAATTAGCATAACTTTAGTGAAATTTAACTAATTCAATACACCTAATATTTAATTACCTATCTCAATATATTCTATAATGTGAGAACAAAATATTTTAATATATAAAGGTGGAAGCCACTGGTTGCGAAACCAGTGGCAGACTAACAGCAACGTCCAGAACTTAAATTTGATTAACAGTCATTGTACAACCTTAGTTTCTCCTCATAATTGTTTGATCTCCACTTTCCAATCACATGCACCTTTAACTATTCAATGTCATCCTTATATAGCCATAATAATAATCCTATAACAATACAATAAAATAAGGACCACCATGTTACCACTAGTAAGTTAAACAACCATGTATTTTAACCCCTAAATCTATCATATACTGCCAATTATCATTCCCCAATAGTCATCATTACTTATTAATTACCCACCCAAAAACTTATTCCAAAATCATCCAATTTAAAAGACATAGCAAATAGGAATTGTCGTTTAGCCTTAAAGAACCCAAAATTTCAGCTATAATCAATCATTCTCTATATATCCAACAATATACATAATATGACGTCTTAATGTATTTATCAAATCCAACATATGAACGCACGCAGAGTTTGTGAAAACTTACCTGATGCTATCGCCGTTTTACTCGCCTCAAACCCTTATTCCTTCTGCAGAATATTTACTCTCTAATTATTATATAAGACCAACTATAAAGTGGTAAAAGTGACCCACTATTAATTTTACTGTTATTTCCTTTAACCTCCAACTAAATAAATTATTAAAATTACCCCACTAATTTCATAATTATAATTACGAATAGTCCAAAACACTCATTTAAAATCTATCGAAAAGTATTTTATGAAATAAAAAGCTCTAGTACTCAAAACGATCAAATGGGTCGTTACAAGGAGAGTACCTAGTTTTACATATATAGTTAAACCGTTGGGAAATGATGCAAGTAATCTATTTCACTGGCATGTTGTCTTTCTTGATCTCCTCTTATTCACCATCCTTATCTTTAAGCATACAATTACTCTATCAAATGCTGATTTGACCAAAAAAAATACTTAATTTCAGGCCTGCAAAGCCAAGTATGAGGATTTACAAAAGCGTTACGCTGGCTGCAAGTGAGTCAATTTCTTCAAACTCATGAGCTAATTTACTTTTGTGCATCGAGTCCATGTCACAGCTATGGCTTCTAAAAATGCTTAGTTCAGCTTATGACTGCGCTACTAGTATATTGGTAGCACGTGCCAAAAGAATTGGCGTTTGAATTTATTATGCCTAGGATCGATACTAAGCTTTGGTATGCGGTACTCAAGCCGAGGGTCCTCTGGAAACAGCCTCTCTACCTCCACAAGGTAGGGGTATGTTGTTGTTGTATGCTAAGGTTTGTGATTGATTATATGGTTTCTTTTCACTTAATATAAATTGGAGAAAAATTTACACATTAGTATTTTATCCTTTACTGTAATCGATGTCTCATTTCTTTACCTTTCGCTTTCTTAGTGCTTGGTTTGAAGAGCTAAGAAAGAGACGAGTTGAAGAACTGAAGCGTGAATTGGTGAAATCGGAAAGCTCAATTGGGTTAGTGTAATGCTTCTCTGTCTTAGGTTTGTGCTTCTCAAATATACCGTGTTTTATGTTTCTTGACCATACTGAGTGTATCTACATTTCCGCAGCCTAACAGGTGGTTTCTGATTTGAGAACTTTGTCCCTTCACTTCAGTTTTCTAGCTCAAATTTTATGTATTTAATCTCAGGTCTCTCGTCACAAAGATTGAAAGCCTGAAGGCTGAGAAAGAACGGTCTTCTCAGATTAATTATGGTTCCGGTACTCACACTAAATCACCCGCTGCTCATGAGTCAGAATGCATGGAATCTATTGGCAAAGATGGCTTATGTGCTGGCAACTTCATGCTAGACAGTACTAGGACCAACTTTTCGCCCGAGTTTGAGAGTCCTGCAGTAGCTTCGGCTAATGAGATAAACTCAAAACTAGAATGCTCGGAGTCTTGTGAGGCCGCTGAAGTTCCAAATATAAGCAATCAAGCAGAGACTACCAATGGAAATGGAAGAAGGGCTTTGAGGAAGAGAAAAAGGAAAGACGTTGGTTCGGATGTCAAAAGGAGTATTGGGGAGAGCGACAATGTGTGCTCAATCAGTGGCATCTCCCTTTCCAACTGTAAGGAAACATCAACCAGTTGCGACCAAAGTATTAAGCCTACTGCGACAGAGGATAATAAAGAAGGATTATCTAGGTTGATGAATGACGATTTGATGGCAATTTTCAATTCCATTATACAGAATGAAGCGGCTATGGTCTTTAGGCATCATTGCGATAGTCAGAAGAGAGCTAAATATAAGGAAATGATCAAGCAGCATATGGATATTGAAACAGTAAGATCAAGATTAGTCAGCTGTTCCATCAAATCACCAGGTGAACTCTTTAGAGATTTACTTTTGCTAGCAACCAACGCCATTGTATTTTACTCAAAGAGGACGAGAGAACACAAGTCAGCTGTGGCTCTCAGAGACATTGTCACTAAAGTATATCATGACCATTATAAAAGCTCTTACCACACAACTACTTCTTCTCTGCTCACATTCTCAACAACAGGTAATCTGCCCGTGAAGCCAAGAAGTGCTCGCCCTCGCCCCTCCAAATCCAAACTTCAATCCAATTCTTGAAACGATGTAAATAGCATTGCAGGAATCGTTGGATGAGATGATCATAAACCAAGTGATGCTGATTCCGAGGCTCGATTGCAGTCATTGTTAGCTGCTAAGAAAGGGTACAAGGGACATATACACGACCTAAAACTCCGTTTAAGGAGGAACATCGATCTGAGGTGGTAACGAAGGATAGTAAAAGAGTTCGCAGAGGTGATTTGCACGTTGCATAGTCCTCTTTTTTCATGTACAAATTTTCTTCCCCCTCCCTCTCAACCCTATATCTTTCATGGTCATTTTGCAACTGGACTCCAAATGTGAAAATCATTTCAAGTTGTGAATACTTAGTTTCAAATCAGTTTGACATTTATAAAATGGAGACTTCTTCATTGTTACAGCTCTGAGTATGTGCCATTTCTAAATTCTGAATTCATATTCAGGGAAGTACTAGTAATAAAAAAAAAATTTAGCCAAAAGTATGATGGAGTTCCAAAATCAAATGATTGAACAACCGGGACGGGAGCTAAGTAATACTTAGTTGACATTCATAAAAAACATCTAATGAATTATGAGTTCAATCCATCTTGTTTAACGGAACTGTAAAGATATGACACCTAAGTCTAACTCAACCCCAAAAGCTAGCTCATGATGGGAGGATTACTTAAGTCCATACAAAGAGACCACCAGTCCATTCCCCAACCAATGTGGGACTTTAGCCCACTCTAACACCCCCCTTCATGCCCAGGCCCAACTGGAGCGTGGACCGAGAGTCCAAACAAGGATGGATCTAGCTCTGATACCATGTAAAAAAATGACATCTAGGCCTGCCTAACTCAACCCCAAAAACTAGCTCATGAGGAGAGGATTGCCCAAGTCCATATAAGGAGACCACCAGTCCATTTCCCAACCAATGTGAGACTTTTAACCACTCTAACAGGAACAATGGGTATTCCTTGCTCATTATCAAACAATCACTTATTCACAAACTTGGTGTTGGGAAAATAGTTGATTCTTTGGACGACAAAACATCCATTTTTCTGGTGTATTTTTGTGGACTTGCTAAAATTGTTGCCATAATTTAGCTGTGTAATTTCAGCAGGGTTACAAGACCTCCACATAATTTACATGTGTAATTGATGATTTTTGCGATAATTTAGGTGTGTTTCTGTGAAAAATAAAGAAAAAAGTACATATGGCTATGTCAATTGTATTGAGGATGACTAGCCAACTAGGATCGTGGAATTATTCTTTAAATTAAGAAAAAAGAATATTAAAGCGCAATGTGTATGTGACTATGACAACCAATAATATCCACGAAAATTCTTAATTATAATAGTACTAGATTTGACTTTTGCAATATGGAGTTAAAAGGAGGAAAATAATATTCCTTCTTGTCCTTTTTAGTTATCATTATTATTATTAAAAATAATAAAACCCAAAAAAATAAAAAAAAAAATAAAGTTATTTAATATTTTTCAATTAAAAAAAATCTAAATTTGATGGAAAAAACACATAAATACGGAGTGAACGTTTATTGAGGAGAGTGATTAATTTGGTAAAAGATTTTTAAAAATTGTATAAATAGAAGTAAATTTGTCAAATTGTTCCTCCAAAATTCAAATCCCAATTTGTTTGTGATCAAGATGTAATTATTGTTGTTGCTCTTCTAATCAGTAGGTGTTCATAGATAAAGAGACAGATTTTGATCCCCAATTCAAGAAAAAAACAGTCCAAAGCAATATAGAAAAAAAAAATGAAAATGAAGAATCATGCCAAAATACTTTAGATAACTTGACAAATTCAATCCTAAACAACAGTAATTATAACAAGATAAAAAAATAATCGAAGTACGATCATAAGCATGATAAAAAGTACTAATAAATTCCCTAGTCTCAAGTTGAAACTCCCGCATATTTTTTCAATAGAACTTATTACACGAGATTTGTTTAGTAGTATAATTTACTTTTTCTTTAACGTAACTTGAATGATTATACTAATAAATTTTATCTTATGCACGTCCAAAAAATTCAAAACCACACAAAAAAAAAAAACTTATCAAAAGTCACAAGTCTTGATCCTTTATCCTTTTTATTGTAACAAAGGCAAGACACACTACTCGGGTTTTTTCATCAACTCACATGATTTATGTTGGATGTGATCTTCCCATAAAAACAAGTTTAAAGGAAAAAAAGATTACTTCATGTGGAATCTAGATCATTTAATAGGAGTGTTCGTTAAAAATAGCGGATTTAAAATAGTTGTTATTTAAAAAAGATTAAAATGTAAACAATTATTATTATTATTTCTGATAGATCCTTAGCTTAAAATAGAGCATATTCAAGTAGTTTGAAAAAGAGAATACAAATAAGAGTATTAACAATAACAAAATAATGTGAAATGAAGAATACTATACAATATACATAGGAATAAATAGTATGACAACAAAATAATATGATTTTTGAAGTACAAAAAATATAGGTGGCACTCGACCTCATGTGTGGAATCACTAAAACTTACACTTCAAATAATTAATCTTGATCTGACTTAACCTGAACTCTTTAGACTCTAGAATTTATCTCCAAACCTTTAATCTAGCATTGACTTCGTTGCGAGTCTCGTCAATTAGTATCATGTAATCTGTAACTAAAGCCATTTCCCAATATATTGAGTGTATTATATTCAAAGAATAGTATAATAATTGTCATTCTATTTATTGATTCTTAAGAAATGTGTTAAGTCAATATTAAATAAGTAAAAATGGACGAAAATGTAGTAAAAATAATTTTTAAAATGGGTTGTAAAAGATGACATAATTTTGTTGGTATAGCTTCTTGTAATTATTATAATTACAAACAAAATTAGAGAGAATGATTAATTAAGTTACATGCTCAGTACACATTTTCTAATTTCTATATTTGATGAAGCTCCACCTACATCTTGAAAAAAGGAAAGAAAAAAAAAACCCCCACCTACTGCCAATAGTAGCTTTTACTTTAATTACTACTACTTTTTGTGATAGGATTATACTTGCTTTAATAATTTGGAAATTAGTTGTCAATTCAACATACTTGATTGGGATAAAGGTCTGAAAAATACATAATTTTGGTCAAAATTATTGTTATGATACCAAACTTTAATAAAGACCTATTATCCTCAGATTATTTAATATCGTATTTTAAACATATATATTTACCCACGTAGATATAAAAAGTAATGCAAAATTATAAATAGTAATGTGTCCACGTGGGCACATATATACCTTTAAAATACATTATTAAATAGTTCAGGGGGAAAAAAATACACTATTAAATAGTTCAGGGGGTAATAGGTCCTCTATAAAGCTTGATATCGTAACAACAATTTCGATCAAAATTGGGATATTTTTCAAACCCTTACCCCTACTTGATTGGTCCAAAGACATTTGTTGTGTACTATAGTTAATTTTGCTTTAGGTAGATTGGAGGGAAGAAAAGGGGATTTTTTTTCTTGAACTAACCAAATCAAACGTAAACCTGTGTTTATATCTAGATTTTTCCTTTTCTCATTCATGAGAGAGATCTAATTTATAGAGTTAAAGACAATAGTTATTTTAGCGTTATCTTATTTTATGAACAGATATGTCATTTAAATTCAAGTTTAAAATAAAACTTGAAAATACCACAACTCCTTTAAACTCATTCCGCCTTCGATTGCAAGACCATCTCACTCATATAAATTACAATCATATAACAAGTGAAGACGAATTCGTAACAAAATTTAAATCAAAATGTATAAATTTAAATTGTGAAAAAAAAAATAATTTATAGATAACCTAACAAAACAGTGAAGATGTTATGTTTATTATTAATTAATTCTGCATGAACAAAACAAATCATAATTGTAATTAAAATTGTTGAGACTGACCTACTAACAACCATTCATAATTGAAAAAATAAGACTAATTATCATATGAATTAGAATTACACATATATTAAACATGTTGTCTTATCTGTCAAAATTTAACATTTTCCTCTCTAGTGACTTAAAATGACATCATGTCATTTCCTTTATAAATTATTAAATATTATTATATTAATATAAAACTTTATTTGCTAAAACTTATAAGGGTGGTCACAACAATAAAAACCAAACACTTCCACCGTTCTAATTTACGTGACATTTTTTGAATTCGAGATTCAAATCTATCGATCTTTGATAGTAATTTTTTCATAAATCTTTTAAATATTTTAAATTATCAATTATTATGACTTATAGTACTTTTTACATAGTTTACAAATATATAAATTTCATTTCAAAAAAATTAAAGATTCTATACGTAAATTTCCAGTCAAATTTAAACTATCACATAAATAACAAAAAGTGTCACATAAATTAGGACAGAGCGAGTAATATAAAAGAAGACAAAATTGATTTTCCTTATAAAGTTTTTTTTAAAAAAAATATAAAAAAGAAAAAGCAAGTTTCATGGCGGTGTGTTTTCCTAGTGGTAACATGTGTATAAACTCGACTTAAACGTGGCACTTTCAACAGTTTTATCTCTCTCAAACTCAAAGACCCTATCTCTATAGCTCTGTATACATAATATACAGTGATTGTATACAATTCAAACTCTATATATACACATTTTCCCCATATTAATCGGTGATATACTATATCCTTTTTTAAAAAAAATTTATTCTTTATGGGGAGTTTCATCTGAATTATGAGGTATTTTCCCAGTTTCTTATCTTCTATTCTTTCATTTTTTTTAAAAAAAAATTCAGATTAATTGGTTGCATGAGCTGAAATATTTATTATTGTGTACTATTTAATTGAAAGTCACGAGTAACGTTCTGTCTTCATTTAATTGTTCCAGAATTTTGAATTTATAAAGTTTCTGTTAAAACATTAGTTCATTTAATTAATTAATTTTAACACTTCAAATGGATTTAATACGTTTCTTTTTAGATATGGGCATCAAATGTGATTTTTTTTAAAATTTGCATAGCAAAAGGTTGAGTTCTAACTTTGTTATTTCTGTGAAATCTATTTTTGCAGAAAATACTGATAATTCGGTGAGGATATTTTTTATTTACTAATTTTTTTTTCTGGGTTCTTGATGATTTTTGGAATTTAGGGATATTGAATAATCACTCAATGGATTGAAAATTTCGAAGTTTTTGTTCTTGTCTGCTTATATTTCTCAGTGGAATTGAATAAATAAATAAATAAATATATACTGTTTAATGCCTGCATGCAAAATTAACAACTAATAAAATTAAAGGTTATTCAATGTTGATGCAAGAACCTTAATTCTGGAATTGTATTCCTCCTCCTTTTTTATTTTTAACTTTTTATGATGTCTTCTTTATATGTAGTTCCATTTTTCTCGAGCCTTTTTATGATCGTGGTGTCTGGATCAACTTTTGCGCACCTTGATTAAATTTCACGGGATACCTGCACCTCCAATTGGTAGCAAGATAACTCTGTCCACCAAGGCTAGGACAAATGGGAAAAATCACCTAGTGTTTTTTTTGTCTCCGCTGAGTTTGTGTACATCCTAGGGAATATAGATATTTATGTGAAAACTCACAAAAATTCTAATAGATACTAGATCTGCACCCATAGTTACAATTATTTCAGTGTTACCAGTGTTAAAATCCGTAAAGTTTAAATCTTGGATCGGCTCAAGCCTAATAAGCTTCTTGAATAGGTCTTCCAGAGGACATTATTCATTTAGAACTACAATTATTTCAGTGTCAAAAAGTGTTGGATCCGCTCGGGCCGTGGAAGCTTCTTGAATAGGTCTTCCAAACGATATTTAAGTTTCGATTCTCATAGTTGTGCCTGACATTGCATTTCCACACTTGGGAATACATTCTACTTGTTGTTTCCAAGTTTCTTATTCATATTACATTATGGCCAGCCTTAGTAGAAGTTGGTAGCTGCACCTCTTTGCTATCGTGATGATACCGGTAGCTGTCAGCACAGATATAACCATTTCTTAGACTATTGAATTCCAACTCTGAGCTCCTCCTACTCTAAAACTATTGTGTGGACGGTCTCTCCTCCCTTCGGAGGTATTACCAGCTATTCTGTAGGAGCAGAAATGACGAGCAAGTAGTGCCACAACAATACAAAATGTGACTTGTCGTATGATGGTCGGTCCACCTGACTTGGTGTGCGCGTGAGTAACTCACTTCATGTTTTGTAGAGCACTGAATATAAAGCCTTTTAGTCTCTTTCTCCCCACATAGATTATAGAATAGAACACATGGTGTGCCACGAGGTACTGCTTTGCGCTGCACCTATAGACAATTAACTAGACCAAGTTCCGAAGTCTGTTTGGACACACAATCTGAATTATTGCTGTATGGTCAAACAAGGAGCATGTTGTAGATATTGAATCCCCTTTTTACATAAATAGGCTATTTCTCGTAAACACTTTTTACTGTTCCTCACTATTGTGTTCATCAAATTGTAATTATTGCAGCTTGTAATGAGCAACCTTTGTTATATCATAGCATAGTCGCCTATGAGGGCATCTATCATGGCGGTGGCATCAACGAAGAAAAAGAGAGTCTTTGTTGACAGGGTATGTGAATGCATAGTGGGGTTAAAAATCACAAATAATCTATTCCCTCTTTTGGAACATCCAAGTTTAGTGTATATTGAACTATTGAGAGCGGAATTGCAGGTAACATGTGGAATAAAGGTGAAACAGATTGCTTTTATGGGGATTATATGTACAATTATGTTTTTAATTGTGTATAGGACCACTAACTATCAGTATCAACAGACAGAGGTATGATGGTGCTACCATTTGCTCGTTACATAATTTTCCGTTTATTTATATGATTGAATGTGAGAAAGTAGAGATACCTTATATTGTGCCTGAGAACTATACAATCAGCCATACTTTCCTGTGTACCTTTTCAGATGGAGTCGAAATCGGATCCATTTTATTCTTCAAAGGTAGTTGCATTTTTGTTCTTCTCTATATATAAATTTGTAATTGTCCAACTCTTATTAGCTTC
The DNA here is from genome assembly GCF_000226075.1 of Solanum tuberosum. Taxonomy (NCBI): domain Eukaryota; kingdom Viridiplantae; phylum Streptophyta; class Magnoliopsida; order Solanales; family Solanaceae; genus Solanum; species Solanum tuberosum. The sequence goes on along the minus strand of NW_006239263.1, from coordinate 121,018 downwards.
CAGTTCTTGATGAGCTGAAGTATTCAGCCGAAAACAGTTCGTATCAATTATCACTCTAATGCATTCTGTTCTTCCATCCAGGATTCTGATGTAGATATTACACGTTTGAACAGTTTGCCTCGTGGTATTATCCAAGCAAGTTCGGATCTAGAGTTAAAGCCTCTATGGTCTACAAGTAATTCAAAGTCCAAGGTGTTTCTCTACTCATTAAGTGTTGAATAAATATAGCATCCTCCTTTAGTATCTCTTATAATCATTGTTACTAGTTTTTCTCTTCTGCTCAAGTTTTTCGCCCTCCGTGTTGCCCCTTTCAGGGTAGTGTTTCTAGTTCTCGTAACCTGTTGGCAATGGCAGTTGGTATTAAACAAAAGAAAAATGTTGATACTCTTGTCCAAAAGGTATAACATCTTACTCGTCTTTGTTTCGGGAAACTTGTAATTGACTAATCTTTTTCTGATTTTCAGTCATGTCTGATGCCTGATTTACTTTAATTCAGTTTCTTTCAGAGAATTTTACAATCATCTTGTTTCACTATGATGGACATGTTGATGGCTGGTGGGACCTCCAATGGAGTAAAGAAGCCGTTCATATTGCTGCAAACAACCAAACTAAATGGTACGAATATCGTGAATGGTTTGAAATTTGTGTAGTTTGAAATCGGCGACTTCTGTGTTCCTAATCCCGTGAGGTTTTGGAGGGGCATAAATTAAGCAGGCTGATTTTCACACTGACTGGAGGGGGTGGGGGCCTTTAGTATCTTAATTTGCGGACGAGTGATTGTTCTGCTCTCAATAGAAACAGTGCAGAGTAGTTCTAATTGCTGCAACTGAGTCTGTTAATAACTTCTAATGCTTTTGACATCGAAAAATTAATTGAAATACAATTCTTGAGTTCTCTCAACGATTGGAAGGGCTGTCTAAGACCCCTCCTTTTATGCTGAACTTTCTTCACGTGAAAATTTACAATCACCTTGTATACTTGTGAAGTAGAAGAACTCATTGGTACTGTTGTGATTTCCTTTTTACACAGGTGGTTTGCAAAGCGGTTCTTACATCCTGCTGCTGTTTCCATATACGATTACATTTTCCTTTGGGATGAAGATTTGGGCGTGAAGAATTTCCATCCTGGAAGGTAAAACACTTGCATAAAATATGTCCTAATTTAGATATATATAATCTTCAGATAAACATATTTGATATAAGTTTCTAATTTAATCCTGGTGTGCTTTTGTTTTTCAAATTCAATCAACTTTTGCCAGATTGTAATTTCTTTTTTCCTATTGGACCTTCACTTTTGTTTTTTCAGGTACCTTGAAATCGTGAAATCAGAAGGACTTGAGATTTCCCAGCCAGCTTTGGACCGGAACTCAACTGAAATACATCATAGAATCACAATAAGAAGAAAGAGAAAAAGGTTCCACAGGTGACCTGTGATACTCCGACTCCTCAAATTTAATGTTTTGGAATATTTGGGAGAATATTAATGCACTTCTTATTTAAACAGACGAGTGTATGATAGCAGAGGTAGTACAAAATGCTCAGGTGAAAGCGAAGGTCCTCCATGCAGTGGGTAAGCTTTATACAGTTAATACAATTGTTATGAGCCGTGTGCATTGTCGATCTGGTTAAGCATTTGCATTCTCCTTGACATTAATTAATATAATGGATATCTTGTTTTCCAGTGTCGTACGCTTTCATTTCTACATTACCTATAGTTATGCTCTATAAATGCTTTTCTTTTTAACAATTTGGATAAAATCTTGCTTAATAGAGTGTTGAATTTGATGAAATCTTTTTGAGTGTTTCAATATCTATGAGAATGTGTATCATCCTTACTCTTTATCTGCAGATTTGTGGAAGGGATGGCTCCAGTCTTTTCAATAGCCGCTTGGGTGTGTGCTTGGCATCTTATACAGGTAAACTTCTGGTTCTGTCGGAGCTGACTACAGTTCGTGTCTAGATAAAAAGCAATCTCTGTTTAAGCTAACCTAATATTCGGAGGATTGTTCTCCGGGAGATGACTCAACTATCTTTTACTTGCGTTAGCTACTAAAATGCAACTGTTAACTATATCATCGTGATATTGTGCACTTGCTAATCTTCATGACTAGTTACTGTCCACTTTCAGTTCTATTACACTGTTAAATGTATTTTTATTGGATACGCATCCTCCAACCTTTGCGCAATTACGTTTCACCTACACTTCGTCTCATGCTGAAGAATTCTCTGCTTGTTCATTTTTTTACCTGCTTTCGTTTTCCACGCATGTACTGATTCAAGCCTAGTGTAATGAAATTCTGGTTACTGATTCTTCCTATCAGAATGATCTTGTTCATGGATGGGGAATGGACATGAAACTTGGTTATTGTGCACAGGTTAGATCACTTCTTTGTGGCTGCTTGGTTTTAGTTCAGTTTAATTTCACTCGTTTTAACATTTGCAATTTCATCTCTTCATACTAAACTGTCATTCACATCTAAGTCAAAACCTTATGAATTTTCGTCAACGGCTTAGCTTTTATTGATGAAGAGGGCAGCTTTTTGTGTGTTGGCGGCAAGCTATTTAACGGGATTGAAGAATTCTGTTTAGTGTGTTGTCAAGCATTATTTGGAAGTAGTGGATGCATACATGATTCTAACTTATGTGGAATTTGAAATTATTGTAGGGGGACCGAACCAAAAAAGTCGGAGTAGTTGATAGTGAATATATTGTCCACCAGAGCATTCAAACATTAGGAGGGCCATCTCTGAAGAAGGTAACCTTCCGTTACTATATCCGTTTTAATTGGAGTCGTAAGACATTATTTTGTTGTTCTCTGTGTTTGTTATCATGTCGTATATAATTGCATTCAGGTTCCTATTCAAACTTCAGTGTAGGATGATATATAGACATAATACATACATAAGACACTTTAACGTGACCTCAACTAGCAACTAAACACTCCTAACTTTGAGTATGCACATCTAGACACTTCAACTCGCCTCCATTGTATCAGTGTCATCGAGCTACCACCAAAATTGATGTGCCATGTCAGCATCTGATGCCACGAGACACAATAAGGACGAGTTAGAGTGTTTAGTTGTCAATTCAGGTGCCTACAGAGGCGAATCTAGGATTTCAAGAAGACGGGTGCACCATTGTCATGGACGGCTTTGCCCCTTTAAGAAAAAGACAACTACTTTAGGCTTCCAAATTTGAAGGACCTCAATTATTTTAGCAATAACAAATATAGCTTTTTCATAAGAAAAATATTAAATACGATTTGTAAAAAAAAAAAAAATTATATTAAAAGAAAAAGTTATTAGAAGAAATTTGATATACCTAGAGTATTAAGTAATGACATTTTTTATATGAAAACCCTAAAATTAAAGTGATATATATATATATATATATATATTTGTTTATTTATTTATCTTGTTAGTTTGTTTATTAAAAAGAGAAATCATAAACTAAAATTACCTTAAACTTTGACAATGATGATTTCTCTAAATTCTTGACTTGAAGTTGGAGACTTGAAGCTTCTTCTTTGTGTGGAAAATAGAAAACAAATTTGAAGAGAGAAGAAATATATTGTTGGAAAACAAATTTGAAGAAAGAAGAAAGATATTGTTGAAACTTGGAACTTGAAAAGTGGGTGGGAAGGAATGTTTTGAAGTCTTTGACTTTTAGAACTTTCAGAATTTACCTTCTTTTTTTCTTTTTTTTTAATGAAAAACGTGTTTTTGAGTTAATAAAAACAAATTGAAGCAAATTGGGGCTGCCTGGGATCGAACCTGTGACCTTTGTGTTGAAATCTTGCAGTCATACCAGTGAACCATCCAGCCATCTTGAGAACGGGTTCAACAAGTTTTAATTTAATATATTCTTTAATAATTATAGAAGTAATATATCGAGTTTAGTCGGATGACCACGGGTTCGGGTGACCCAAAATTTGTACATAAATTCGCCCCTGGGTGCCTACATGTGCACTCTCAAAGTTAGAGTGCTTAATTGCCAACTGAGCCCAAGTTTGAATGTTTGTTTATCTATTATTGATAGAGTTTAAGTCGTATTTACTATATTTACTCTATCTGTTCAAGTTCTATGTTCTATATTGACATAATCAAATTACTGTTAAAAGATATCTATGATAAGCATTTCATCGGTAGTTAAATAAAACAGTAATTACACTTATCGCACAAGAATCTTTACATTGCAGTGTGTATAACTTTAAAACTCTTACCGATATTACGACGTTGTATGCTAGTTTCAATTGCTCCACTAAAATTTGGTCATGTTTGTGCAGCGTTCAGATCTTGAAGAGTCTACAAAGGTATGTAACATCCTACTGCTCCTTTGCTTAAGCAGTTTGAGAAATTTTCGACGCTAAACTTTTGCTGATTACTACTTTCATTTGATTTCTTTTCTCTTGGCCTACAGAGACACGTTGTTGACGTGCGATCTGAGGTAAGACGTTGCTTCTATCCTGCTGAGTTACCACACATTTTCAGACAGAAATAGAATTGGTTATGGTTCCTTTTTGAAGACACTGCAGATTGTTTTTTTTGTGGTCATTGTATTTACATGGTGCAGATTCGACGACAGTCGATGTATGAGCTACAAATATTTAAGGATCGGTGGGAACGAGCTGTAGAGGAAGACAAGAACTGGGTGGATCCAGTTGAAGCGATCAGCCGAAGACGTAAACGACAACGCAAACAAATACCGAAATTACAGGTTAAGCTAAGATAACGTTTTACTGATAATCATAGATGCATACAATGTCTTGATCAAAGACTATAATACGAGGCTATACACTGAACCCGAGTGTATGTCAATACTTTTCGCCGTGTCATTTCCGACTCCCACGAACACGCAGTTGCAAGGGAACTAGTAAATTGTTACCGTATAGGCCTATTGAATTTCCATAATTAGTTCATTGTTTTGGTGGTTGTGGCAACTCCGTTTTGCCTGAACGATTGCAGGCGATGTTCGTTACTGATTCTTGTGGTACTTTTCGGGGAATTGATAAGCTAACTGTTAGGATTTTACCCTGATTTTCTTACCTTATTTGAAGTTTATATTTTCCTAAAAGAAAAGACAAAACATTATCATAAATGTTTACTTTTCCGGAAAGGAAAATATAATATTCTTCCATATTTGGTCTATTCTTTCCTTAGAGGAAAAATTTGAAGATCTATAAATTGAAGATCCCTATTTTCATAGCATAACACAATAAAATTCACAATGTAGTCGTTTAAGAGTCTTGTTTATGGGGAGATTTTCTCCTAAACATATTTATATTTTTTTATATTAGTTTTATCATATGTAGGTCGTTTGGCCAAACCATATTAATAATACTATGTTTTAGTATAGCTTTATTTGTCATCTAATTTATCACCATTTTGATTGCAATTGTAAGCTTCCGCATGCCGCCCTATTTATCACCGTCTTGATTGCAATTGTAAGCTTCCGCATGCCGCTCTATTCACCCTTCATAACCCAACACTAACTCCCCAGAATTGAGATGTATATTTATTTGCCATGTTATAAGTGTTGAACAAAATAAACAATTATTCGCACACACGGCCAGGTTCGAACCTGTGTACATAACAAGGGTTCAAACTGTGTTGTTTTTATATATATAGAGAGAGAAAATGGTCACCACTTAAATAGAAGAAAATGATATTTTCAGATTGCGCGAAATACAGATTTTTTATAAAAGCATATATAAAATGAACAACAAATTTGTGAAGATCTATTTTATGAAATAAATTCATCCTTTGCTACTATTTTTAATTTTGTGATGAAAGATTGTACAATGGGGAACAAATTAAGGATGGATGTCAAATTGGACATGGTAAGGCTTTTATTGAAAAGTTGAAAACATTTAAAATTCCACATTATTGGTACTATGAATTTAAGAAAATTAAGTTCCATGAGGTTGGTTGTCGATCGTTAAAAGTTCTAATTTTGTGATCTTAAACTAACGAGATGTGTAATGTAATCTTTTTTAGCTGTGGTAGCCATGTTGCCGGTTCAAGACCTCCAGTGCTCTATCGATTTTAAAATGTTATTTTAGACTTAGGTGTGTTTGATATGGAGGAAAATGTTTTCTAATTTTTCTATGGTCGGTTGATTTAAAATGTTTGGAAAATATTTTTTAAATCAACTCATTTTCCTCAAATTTAAGGAAAATGACTTCTCTTCCAAAATTGAGGAAAATATTACTCCCTCCGTCCCTATTTACTTGTCCATATTTCCTTTTTTGGTTGTCCCTATTTAGTTGTCCATTTTGACAAATCAAGAAAGGACAACAAATTTTTTCCTATTATACCCTTATTTACACTTCTTGAAAATTGTAAAAGTGTATGTTGTTTCCCTCCAATTTATTTCACTTGAATTCAAATAAGTGGTTGTAATTTTGAAGTGAAAAGTTGTCATAAGGGTAAAATTGTAACTTCACTGTGCTAATCATTGTTGCCTTAATCTGTGTGCCATTTCTAAAGTGGACAACTAAAAAGGGACGGAGGGAGTATCTTTTAATTTTTTTTCTTACCCTACTCATACCGACTCTCTCCATTCAAAAAAAATTATTTTTTTAAAAAGATTTTAAATATATTTTTATCCCTACCACCAAACCACCTCCTAACAAAAAAAATAAAAAATAAAAAATTATTTTTAAAAATATTTCAAATTTTAAGATTTTTTTTACGTCAACCAACCCTATTCCCTACCCGCCCAAAAAAATTACTTTTGAAAAATATTTCAAATTTAGTTTTTTACGTCACTCCCCCGCCACACCTGTCAATTTTTTTTAAAAAAAAATTAATTTTAGGAAACATTTCAAATTTTTTATTTTTTTTATTTTTTACGCCATCCCCCTCCCCCCAGGCCATTCCTGTCAAAAAATTGTTTTAAGAAAAAAATGTTTTTGAGAAATATTTCTCCTCCCCCCGGCCACCCCCACCCAGGCCGT
>NW_006239263.1:105327-113742 GCF_000226075.1 Solanum tuberosum | reverse complement strand
GCCATCAACCTACCCCCACCCAGGCCATTCCTGTCAAAAAAAAATTAAGAAAAAAATTATTTTTGGGAAATATTTCAAAATTTTTAAAAAAAATTATTTTTACACCACCACCCCGTCAATTTTTATTTTTTTGAAACATATTTCAAATTTTAAAATTTCATTTTTTATGCCACCCCCAGCCCTACCCCCTACTCCCGGCCACCCCTCATACTTAGGCCATTCCCGTCAAAAAAATTCTTTTAAGAAAAAAAAGTTTTTTGGGAAATATTTCAAATTTAAAATAAATTCATTTTTTATGCCAACTCCACCCATACCCCCCCCCCCGGCGCGCCACCCCAATCAAATTTTATTTTTTTAAAAAAAAATTGTTTTTAAAAGATATTTCATTTTTTTTAAAACCATTTTTATGTCACCCTACCCCCCCGACTCCGTCAATTTTTTTTTAAAAAAGAAATTCCTGGGTCAAATCTCGGGGTCGGATTTTGAAATGGTTATCGGGGTCTTGTCCTAGTTTGGGTGTCGGGATCGGGTCCTAGATCAATTAACGGGGTTGATTTTCGGATCAGAAATTATTTTCCTAAAGATTATTTTTTAGTCTCAAGCCATAAATAAAAGATATTTTCTGAAAAATGTTTTTCATTCACCAACCAAACACTAAAAAATATTTTCTACTCACCAATCAAACATGAGAAATAAGTTAGAAATTCACTTATTTTTCAAGAAAACATTTTCCTTCATACCAAACACACCCTTAATGTGTACATTGGAAAAGTATATGATATATCCCACAATTTTGATATTTAGAGCTGAGAGTAGTTCACATGTTTTTTATATTACTGATCACCATGTTCTTTTCCCAAACAAAATAAAAATGATAGTATAAAATTATTGTTCTGAAGCTAAAAAAAAAAAAAAATCGAAAACACCCATAAATTTGGCGCAAATTATTAGTTCCATTCCTGAACTATTGACAGCCTTAAAAATATCTCTTTTTGACCAACTGAAGCTAAATACACCCTCGATCTTGCAATATTAGTAAAATACACCCTTAAATTCTCGTCAAGCTTAAGAGTGTTTTCAAATTTTCTCTCGATTTTTATTAAGAAGTCTATGCTCCTACAAGAGTTTGAGACCACTTGTTATGTCATGTGGCATATCAAGAATGTGTTGAGGGTGTATTCATGTTTAGTACTAGTTAAGTAGAAGAGTGTTTTAAGACTATCAATAGTTCGAAGACGAAACTAATTATCTACGCCAAGAAGTATTTCCCTTGAGAGTAAAAGATGATGTTATTAAGTGATACCCTTTTGTTAGGAAAAAATTACTTGACAAAAGCTAATATTTCTTCTGTTCGGTTTTATTTGTCCATTATTTTAAAAATAGTTATATTTTTTACTCTGAACAATTATTTATTTTAAGATCTAATATTAATTATCAATTAATTGGATTAGTGTATGACAAGTAAAAGTATGACCAAAGTTTAATAATCCTCTTTTGTCAATTTTGTGCTTTTTATCAACAACTTAATTAATTAATAATCCCCCACCCCCACCTCTACCCCCCTCTCTCTCCCAAAAATTTCATTTTTCAACTATATAGAGAAGACTTTTTTTTACTTCTCTCTCTAGAATGGTATAATTCCCTTGATTTTCTTCCATTTGATTTCACAATTTTTGTATAAAATAGCCCCCAAAATTTGAATAAAGACTTCTCCTTTCTTCCTTGGCTCTTAAGCTTTTTCAGCTATTTGACTATTCAGATCTCAGCTGAATTTCTGGTGGCAGCTTTTCTTGGAGAAAAAATTTGAGACAGTAACAAAACTTTGCTGAAATGGCTAACCATTATGATCGCAACCCTTTTGCTGAAGAAGAAGAAGTTAACCCCTTTGCTGTAAGCTCTCTTTTTTTCTGTTTTTTTTTTGGATGGGGGTGATTGTTTTATGTATGTGGAACTAAAGTTCAAGTCTTTTTCCTAATGGGTAAGTGAATTGACTGATTTCTTGATAGTATAAGACTTGAAATTGACTTTGCTGAATTGGGTATTTGGGGTTTTAATCTTTTGTTTTATGATGTAACTTTATGTTGAGGTTCTATGTTTGGTACTCATTTGTGTATGTATTGTTCTTTGTTGATAAGTTAGAATAACCTTGCCTGTTGTTGAATATTTTCGAGTTTACGAGGTGATTGTTGTGTGAACTTTTGGGTCATAAACCTTTGACTTGGTTCTTCTAATTTTAATGTTTTAACTAACCAAACTCGATTAATGTCGTGCAGAATCGAACCAAACAGCTAACCACCACAATTCATACAGAAATGATATAGCACAATCTGATAACGATTCAACAATTACACGCAAAAGCAATTAAACAAAGCTAAATTAGAAATGTCCAGATCCACACTTGTCTTCCAGTGTAATCACTAAAACTGTGCATCATATCTGAAGATGAGAGTAACACTATCAGCTGCGCAATTAGGAAATTTCCATGGTTCATGATAGAGGACAAAAATTAGGAGTTTAGAAGATATAAGGAAGAAGATGAGAATTGGGAGAGATAGGATTCAGTTGAGAGTGAGAAAAGCATGAGAAAAGATCATACCATATTCATTGCCTTCTCCTCCTGATGAAACTGTATTTGTATGCGTTTTCCCCTTCTGATATGAGCCGTCCCCTCATTTTAATCACAACCCTTCATTCTTATTTAACTAACTCTTAAACTGATCCTTATTACCCTGTAAATCCATTTGTGAATTAACCTCCATACGCTACCGTTTTAGAGTGTAATGACTCAGCTCATTACAATAGAATTCTTGGCTCTGTGGATGATTTTGCCTCAAGCTGTCTTATCTTTGGAAAGGGTTTAGAAATCTTTGTCAAAAAAGTATTATTGGGGTTTACATTTTCAGGAAAGAGTTCAATAGAGAAAAGAGAGAAGAGCAGGCCGATTGTTTGGCCGATGACTGTTGGAGAATCGGTCTATTTTACATTATAAGAATATGAGCAGAAGGTCCTTTATCTGTGATTTGATGTCTATATTTTGTGTGACTAACTATACAATTTAATTCTGAAGGTATTCACTGGTACGAGTAGTAAGTATCAGAATGTCATTTTAGTGGGTAATTCCCATCTCAACACATAATTCTCATTAGATTTGACAAGTAAATGCAATTTAACATGAAACTCAGCATAAATATTAAAGGTTGTATAAAGTGCTAGGTTACTCTCTACCAGTCAAGGTTTTGGAGAATCTTGGACAAATACTACCATCATATGTGAATCAAGAACCTTCTAATCGCTGGTATATGTTATTGAATGTAAAATATTTTATCTGTAATTACAGAACTACATGAAATGATGCTGTTAAGTCATTAAGACTTTAAACCCTTGTGTTAAAGCAGAATTTTTTCAGGTCTTGATAGTTGGCTAATTTATCTTCTGATATTTTCCTTTGCAGGATGGAGGAGGAAAATCGAAAGGGCAATCAAAATTTAGTGGAGGAGCATTTTATACCACAGTGAGTTAGACGGGTAGTAACCTGTGTTTGTCTGTCTGGGATATAATGCACTTTTATTTAATGAAAGTTTGTTTACGCTGATCCCAGCTAGTTTGGGGCTGTAGTTGATTGACTAAAATTTGCTTACAAGATGTACGCGAAATTCAGAGCAGCATCATACAAAGGCATCCAGTCATCATAAATGTCAATTGTACTAAAAAAAAAAGTGCAAAAACGTAAAAATTCCACTAATTTGTACAATGGGTTCCTTCTCTCCTGAACATGATCTTCTATTCCATATGGTTCGCACCAGAGCAAGATAATTTCTTCCAAGCTCTACTTTCATGCTTCTCTTTTGTATTTCCAAGCTACTTCGTGGCGGAGCCAGGAATTTGGTGAAGGGTGTGCTAAATTAAATATACACTCATAATATGCTACCATTTAATCTCTGTACACCACATAATTATCCGGCGAAGGATGTGTGTCGGGCCACCCTTCACCTAAACTGGCTCCACCCGTGCCGCTTAACCTGATCAACTCCAGACATGTCCTGACATATTCTCGCAGCTGTTATTTAGGTATAGAAATAGATATTTCAGCCTTTAGTTAAAGCCAAAATCTCTAGAAAGACATGGGTATATTTGCATTAGGGTTGTATTTTCGTTTTTTTTTCTTATAATTCAGTAACCCAACTCTCTGCTCTCTAGCGGAGGGGTAAAAAGGAGAGACTGAGAAAGAGAGGTAAATATTAGCATTGCCTTAATTGAGGATTTCTGTTTGTTCCCTTTCATATTCGTAATGCCTCCTATCTTTGGGGAGGGGAAAGGAGAGAGTGGAGAGGGTAAGTAGTAGCTTTGCTTTAGCTGATACCCTAGTTTTATGCTCTATGTCTCTATCTATAATTTCTTGAAGAGCTTTGTTTCCTCAAATTCAAAACATATTTTGCTTTGCCGTGACATGTATTCATTGGGGATCTCGGAGTCCTTCCGTGGATAAAATATTTTACCCCTTTCTCTTGATCCATGCTAATGAATCTATCCTCTTTTCACTTTCAGAGTAGTGTTCCTCCAGCAACAAACTCAAGACTTTCACCCCTTCCACATGAACCTGCTGATTTCTATGATCGTGATGTGCCTGTTGATATTCCTCTTGATAGTTCTACGGTAGTTTCAACTTTTGAATTTGTTGAATGTGATTAGCTATCAACTCATTTTATCATATTTAACATCTATTATTGTGATTTTTATTTTAAATTAAGTCGCTCTGAATTGTAGGACTTGAAAAAGAAAGAGAAGGAACTACAGGCTAAGGAGAATGAATTGCGAAGGAGGGAACAGGTACACGTGATTTATGAACTAAATTTGTACTAGTAGTTCTGGGTCTTTTTCAGGATTCCTGTTGCTTGATTAGTTGTAATCAGCTTGTTCTGCAAAATGGTTTGAAAGATAAAATGATACAGCTTTCTTAGGACTTCATATGTTCTAAGAAGTTATGGTTTACTCTTTTGTTGTGTAGTAATGCTTGAGACTAAGGTTAACTGCAGTATGGAAGATAGATTTCAGTTCTTTGTGAAATCCAATACTTTAGAAAAGAGGTCTTTTGTTGATCACCAACTTCATAAAATATTCTTTCTTTATCTGAGGGCGATTTTTCAATTTGTCAAATCAGAAACTCTTTCAGACCCTATATTTCACTTGGTTTGACAGTTTCGGTTTGGTTCTTTTTAGGAACTTGTCTTCAAGCCTCCTATGCTCTGCAAAAAAAAAATGAGACAGTCATCCCCTGGTCATAAATTTCATTATAATATGTCTCTTGTGTCTTAATCTTTTTGGCTTTTCTTCTTCTTCTTCTTCTACCAATTGAAATCATTGTTGATCTGTGTACAGTGCAAGTGGAAAAGTACTCTTTCCTTCCATATTCCCAGAAGCTCATGTTTGCTTGGGGTACAAATGTCATTATTCCCTGATTTGGTTTGTTGATGCCACGCAGGAACTGAGACGAAAAGAAGAGGCTGCTGCAAGAGGTATTTCCTTTTTCTCCTATGTTTATCCAATTATCATTCGTGACCTTTTACAATCTCTAGATTTAAACATGAGGCTATTTCTGTCTGGTGATTTTTTAGACATCTAAACAAGAAACTTAAAGGGAATAAACATAAAAAAAATTCCAAGTACTTAGATGAAATAAAGCTGAATGAACCTTTGTTCCTTTTGTTTCAACTTTCCTGATTATTCCTTCATATCATTGTCATTGTGTCATTTGTCAGTCTTTTTCCTTCTCCTAGCACATACATTGGTCTGTCCAAAATTATTTATGAAAAAATAATAAAAAGAAGAAGAACACTCCCCTTTCTTCTTGTTCTTAGTCTTTTTTTTATATATTTATAAGTATAAGCTAGAGTGATTTAAAAAAAGAGAGGGGAATCTTGTGTTCCAATAGAAGCAGAAGTGATGTGGATTACTCAAGAATCGAAGTCGATTTGCTTTATAAAAAGAAGATATCAATGAACTTCTTGGAAATGGTTTCACGGGATTCAGCCTATTGTTCTTTAGCGCCAGCAAGCTTTTGTAGGGACGAATCAGGTAGTTCCCTTTTCTCTTCAAACTGATTAGAAGTAGGCAGTATTTCCTCCTACATATGAGTAGGGAGATCCTCAACTAAGGTATGATTGTGAACATTATTGAGGTCAGTCTTTTTGGATTACATGTGACAGGTGAAAAGCCATCCCTGAGAGAAATAAATGAATTCCAAAGAGAGTTCCGAGACCGAGTTGGTCATTTCTGGGGATTGATGTAGCTTTAAGTAATGTGGATCTTATGTTTTTTTCTGAGCATTTGTAAGTTTACTTTAAAAGGTTAGATGGTTCAAATGTCTATAAATGAAACTTATGAAAGAAAAGGTTACATGGTTCAGATAACTTAATACAGTTCATTACAATTCCTCTATTCTCTCTGATTGCAGCTGGCATTGTTATTGAGGCGAAAAATTGGCCTCCATTCTTCCCAATCATCCATCATGATATTGCAAATGAAATACCAGTTCATTTGCAAAGGCTGCAATATGTTGCGCTTACTACCTTTTTGGGTATGTCAACTCTGCCTCTCTATATGTTTGGTTCTTCTAGTTTGAAGAACCTTATGTGACACTTTCTACTTACTGATTTTCTTTCTATCATGCTACATTTAAGACTTCGTAACTGTTGCATTCGACAGAAAAAAGAAAATTTGATAGTCCGGCATCTTTATCTTTTCTCGAAGACAAGGAGACTTGGAACCTAAAGCTGCATTTGACTTCCATTTGATACATTTAATTTACCTAGTAACAAAAATCTTCAGAAGTAAAATGTCGTCTTTTAATTTGTGGCATTGAAGGGGGGAAAAAACAACACTGTTATTATCCAACGGAAGAAAGGAGACGAGTGAGAAAATTAGCTTATGGATAAAATGTGCAAAATCTAGATTTTTTTTTCTCTGCTCCCCCCTCAATTGTCCTGCAAAACCTTCAAGTAATTAAGTACAAAATTTAGAAAGAGCCTGTTTCAGACTTGTAGCAAGAAAACTTAGAATTGGATGTAGTCTGTCTTTTTCCTTTTGATCAGCAGTTCAACTATTTTCTATCATGAAAAGCATAAGCAGAGCAAGCATTTTTTTCCGTCATCTTGTCCATATTTTCTTGCAAGACCCTCAAGTTATTAGTTCAGAAACTGCCTATATCAGTCTCTGTTGTAAAGTAAATTGAGGTTTGGTGAAATTCCTTGTGCTTATTATCTTCCCCTTGGCCAGGAGTTTTAACTTTTCTGACTTTTCTACATCCTGTGAGATCTTTATTACTCTCGCCCTGATTAGATATCCGATGATGGTAACAGGAATTTTTGCTTGCCTTTTGTGGAACATCATTGCTACCACTACAGCATGGATTAAAGAAGGAGGTTTGTCTGATTCTGCATTCTACATGTCATCGATGGCTTATTTATGGAGCGATCTAACTTTTAGTTTTGGCTTTAGATGTAAAGATCTGGTTCCTTTCAATTATTTACTTCATATCGGGGGTTCCAGGAGCCTATGTACTGTGGTATCGTCCTCTTTATCGTGCTTTCAGGTAAATTTTCCTTTCTATTGGAGAACTCAACATTTACTTTCAGATTAAATCACCCACTTTTTGAAAGCAGTAATCCAAGTCGTCAATTGAATAATGGTTATGTTGCTGAAGTATTATATTTTATAAGTTTGATAGTGTAGCAGAAAATCTCGTTCATTATTAAGACCTTGTGGGTTGGTCGACGATGATCTATATCCTGGATCACAGCATAAAAGTTTAATCCCATGTCTAACTCCCTCTTATGCTATTTCACTTTTTTTTTTTTCTTTCTTGCATGAGGCTAACACAAATATTTTGTCACAGAAATGAGGGTGCTATGAAGTTCGCGTGGTTTTTCTTGTTTTACTTGGTAAGTTCTTTTTTTCTTTTTTAACTTTGTCTCCCATTAAGTTGGTGAATTCAAAGATGTCTTATATTTTCTTTCTTTATACAGCTTCACATTGCATTCTGCATCTTTGCGGCTGTTGCTCCTCCAGTAGTTTTCCGAGGAAAATCGCTTACGTAAGTACTACTTTGCATTTGACTTTATGGAGAAGTTTGTATGAATGCATTTTTTAAAGTTCCTTCCAGATGCTGAACACTTAATTCCATATAGGAGAAAATTCTTAATCTAATTCAAGGGATTAGCTGGGACAAGCTTTTCGCCTTCTTTTAGCTAATTGCTTCTAGATTTCTCTAGATTGTTGCTATTATTGTCTGTTTCCATGATCTGATCTTTTACAATTTGTTGGAACAGAGGCATTCTACCTGCAGTAGATCTCATCGGCAAACAAGTTCTTGTTGGGGTATGTTTTCACATACTATCCCCCCCCCCCCCCCCCCCCCCC
>NW_006239263.1:94000-105168 GCF_000226075.1 Solanum tuberosum | reverse complement strand
CAAATACTATCCCCCCCCCCCCCCCACACACACACAACCCTCGCTCCTAGGCTAATCCGTTAATTAATTTCGAAAACAAAACTAGGAGCATGAAATAATCTGGCCAACTGGTCTTATAAAACCTGCCTAACATATTAAATTTATCGCATAAACAACAAATATCACATACAAGTTGCTGGAGTCAGCCTATTAACATGGATAACCTCTTTTCTTTTCCTTTTTTCTTCAGATTTTCTATTTCATCGGTTTCGGGCTATTTTGTCTAGAGTCTGTGCTGAGCATATGGGTTATTCAGGTATGACCTCGCTCCACAGTTTTATTCTTGTCATCTTAGACAGCGTGAATGACAAGTACTACGCTGCAGTCCCTAGCAAGTTTGGGTAGGTTACATGAATCCTCACTGATTTTCATTTCCCCGTTATTTAATTATGCAGCAAGTATACATGTATTTCCGCGGAAGTGGTCAAGCTGCAGAGATGAAACGCGAAGCTGCAAGAGGGGCCTTGAGGGCAGCAATATAATGGTGTGGTAACAGATGTAAGATTTGGTCACTTCAGTCAGTCAGGCAGATATGCTTTGTTTCCATATGTTTTTTCATATATGTATATGTCTTCATTTTTACTACTCTGACCGCTATGGTTTTTAGGAAAAATTATAGAGATCGTCATATTTCTGGTCAAAAACAATCCTTGTGCATGTAAATCACCTTTCTTGACCTTGGCCTTTCAGTGTTTGGTCACATAATTTTTACAGCAAATCAGGTACAAGTTATTTTGTTTTCAATGTCATACGTCTGGTAACGCGACTAATGGATGATGGGGTCATGGCTCATTACATGATTTTGTAACAAACACCAATGAAAACTACGATTTCGTGCATGTTATTCTTATTCAGGACTGGACATTTGTATCTTCTAATGTGGATATTTCACTCAGAAGTTTGGTTTTAGTTCAAAACTATCAGAAATCAGAAAAAGCAATTGCTGGAAATTTGTAGCTGCTACCCAAAAGTGTCAACTGAACTTTTTTTATTTAGTTGGTTCAACAATACAATTGAGTGATAGAAGAATGTATTGATAGGGATGTGTAATTTACACATCAAATAATGTCGGGTATGTCCGAGTCAAAGTAACTCTGTGCTATTTTTGTAGATGTGGCCAAATAACTGAGTTAACTCTGATAGAGCGGTTTGTGCGTCTAACTCTAGCATAGTTGAACTAGTAGAAGAAGCGTGAGTTGTCTGGCACTCAAAAAGAGAGAGACGTACTCTAAAAAGTGTGATATAAACGGGCTATACTAATACAAACATTATCAATACACGACACGTGTCATTAATATAAAATGATAACATGCCAATTGTTCTTTGAAAGTGACAAATCGCGCTGGCACTCTGGCCTACAAAGTGACGAAACTTTCGGTTTTCTATTTGATCCATTAACACAAGTGCACATCGAGAAACCGCGTTTTTTTTATACTCGTTCCATTTGAATTTATTTGTCAAATATTTTTTAATTTAATTTTTATTTTTACTTATCATTTTTTGACAAATTAAGAAAGAATAATTTTCTTTTTTTATTATATCCTTAATTTATTAACATGGAGTCAATGTCTTTAACAAATGTAATGAGTAAATATATTTGAGATATTATCAATTAATAAGGATAAAATGGTAAATTCAGTATATCAATCATTATTTTCTTACTTTAATAAGTATGTCAAGTCAAAATTTAATACAGTAAATCCAAACAAAGAAAGTAGTTTTTTTTCTCCATTACTTGCCCTCAATTAGAGAAAAAGGATAAATATACATGTGAACTATCGTAAATGGTATGTAGATACTCTTTGTAATATTTTTGGGACAATGGTGTCCTTGTCATCTAAAAACTAGAGCATATATACCATTTATACTAATGGATATACATGTGTCATAATCTTATCCGCAGATACGACATTTATTAAATATCGGATCGATGGATAAGATTGTGCCACATGTCCCTGTTTAGTCTTCCATCAGAGTGAAGGGCATATATGCTCTAGTTTTTGGACGGCAGGGGCACCAATGTCCTAAAAGTATGACGGGGTATCTGCATACCATTTACGATAGTTTAGGGGTATATTTATCCTTTTCCTCCAAAATAATGGGATTTAGAGAAGGCCGAACTATAAAAAAATCTATTGTATGTCGTGTTACTTTGTATTTTTATAAAAGATTATTTTCATAACTTGAATCCATAATTTTTTTGTTATAGGGGTTGACTTTATCGATTATGATTTACATTAAAACTTCTTCTAGAGAAGTAATATAATATAATACACCATATTATATTAGTGTTGAAATGTCAAAATTAAATTTTCACTATCCCAATTTCTGTAGCACACTTTCTTTTTTAATTTGTCTTTAAAATGTTATTTTTTTAATAATTAAAACTAACTTTGCTTTAAAATTCTCTTTTAAAACTTAAATGAAATAATTATAACCACATAAATAATCAACAATATTATGACCTGTCCACTTGCCAAGTCAATACTCCCAAAATGAGTCTTAAACAAATTCAAAATTTAATCAAGTCTCAGTTTAGAATTATCAAAATCACATAATAAAATCATTCTTTAATAACCAATTTGTGAATATCCTTATAGGCTCAAACTTATCAATTGGAGCGTAAATAACAAACATAATATAAAAACATAACATCAGATAAATCAATAATCGAAATATCACTTCCAAATAGATACATATCTCATAATCAATTCTACTATACTATATATTATATTATATATAACTGCAAAAACATAGCTGCATACATAAGACTGATAAGAGTTCCCACAAAACTAAATCCAAACCAAAATACTCAAAAACCAAAAGCATCAACTTCCAAAAGAAACTTCCCAACATATAATAAATACTATATATTAATTAGTACTATCTTGGCTAAGCCATAATCAACAACAACATACTCGGTGAAATCCACAAAGTGGAGCCTGAGAAAGGTGAAGTATACTCAGACCTTACCACTACCTCGTGGAGGCAAAAAAGTTGTTTACGAAAGGCTAAGCCATAATCATATCCCTTTAACAATAAGCAAGACATTTGTTCTTGCAATCCATGATGCATCCACCACCCCCACCACCATATCCATACCCTTTTCCAGCCCCACTAGATGACTTGAAACACTTTGATGGACACTTCAATTTTTTACCAAAACATGGGCCTTTATCTTTGCAAACAATAGTGGGCCTTATGGTTCCACCTTTACCATACCCTCCTTTTGGGCTTCCAAATCCACCACCATATCCTCCTCCAACTACAGGCCCAAAACCAGGGATATTGAATCCACCTCCAGGCCCAAAACCAGGGATATTATTGTTGTCATCATTTTGAGTAGTAGCAAAAGTGATAGTGATTGTGATGAACAAGAAAGTTAAGATGAGAGCTATAGAGTTATTCATCTTTGACAAGAGGGAAATAGCTTTTTTGAGTTTTATTGAGAGGGAATAACTTATATTTAAAGGCTTAAGTGGAGATAGCATTTATAAGTGGGTGGTAGTTGGATGGGGTGTATGAGACATTGACAAGTAAGTTGGGTGCAATTATTACACTATACTATGTAAGATTATGGATATCTATAGTCCCACTATCAAGTGTTTTTTTTTTTAATTCAGTATTCGTATTGAGGTTTAACTAAATTTGGATTCATACGTGGCAAGATTCATTTTTGAATGATATAGATTTTTTTTCATTTGAATAGCTCAAATGTCAAACGTCTAATTGAGAATAAAAGAATCTCAACTATTGTTTTTTTTAATTAATTACGACCTTACTTGAACAAATTATGTTCTATAGGTTCGTAGTATTGTATCCTCGATTTCTAAGCAGACAGAAAACTAAGTTTGGTAGATGAATCGTGGCCATTAGATCAGAGTGTGATTAACAACCTTCGAGTCGTGGTGTCATAGTCGTAGATGATCGTTCTTATCTCCAATCTGACAAAAAACACTAGGTAATTCTTTCTATTTGTCCTAGCCTTGATGGACGGAGTTACCTAGTTCATGTTGTTGGTGTGAGGTGATAGGTATCTTGTAGAATTAGTCAAGGTCTATGAAAGTTAGCTCAGACACCACAAATATTTTTAAAAATATATAAAAGAACCTCAATCATCCCACCGTAACTCAGATGGATATTCTACCCTCTAAGTTGTCTAGGATTCAACATGTCTCTATAGGATAAAGGTTATATGAATCAGTGGATGAACGGTGGTCATTAGATAAGAGCGTGATTAATAGTCTTCAAATTGTGATGTTGTAGATGATCGTTCTTATATCCAATCATTGGTTGACAAAAATATTAAGTGATTTTTTCCATCTGTCCTAGCCTTGGTAGACAAAGTTACCTAGTACATGTTGCTGGTGAAAGATGATGGGTATCCTGTAAAATTAATCAAAGTGTATAAAAGTTGACTTAGACTTCACAAATATAAAAAAAAAAATATGTAAAAAAATCTCAATCGTCCACAATACTCATATTGATATTATACATCCAAAGTTGTCAAGGATTCAACATGTCTATCTATAGGATATAGGTTATATGAATCAGTGGCTTTTTTCCCAATTCTTCTTAAAAAGTAGAGATAATCATTATTGAAAATTTAAAAATAATTGAAAATCAATTAAAAAGAAGAATAATTCAATCTTAAAAAATTCATTCATTTTGAATCTTTAAAAAGTGACAATATTTCATTTATATTGGACCATAATGAGTAACATGGTAAAATTATCACTAATTGTTTCTTAAGAGATACTCAAGTCAAAGTCAAACATAAACCGATAAACATATACAGAGGGAGTAAATAATGGACTCCAATTAATTTGAGATTATAGCGGATGAAGAGAGTTTTATTACATTTTCTCTCAAACTACTCTTTGTATTTAGTAATTATAGAAAATAGTATTCAATAATCAAATTTAAAATTTTGAAGTATTACTAATAAATTAATTAATAAAATATACTTTTTATTAAATTCTTAAAAAAATATATCAAGTTAATAAAAATCAAATATTATAAAACGAAGGAAGTATTATTAATTGGTCGGATATTTTCAGGTTACTTTTGGAAGTACACTCAATAAAATTAGTAGTAGTATTTATGAGCACAACAATTCACTAAATAAATATTTGACTGCACTTTAATTGTTTGCACATAAAGATGCATTGGACTCTTGGAAATTAAATGTATTTCTATGTTTATTTTTACTTGTTCAGGTTATACTTTGTATGTTTTAAATAATAATTTAGAAAATATATAACTAATGTTAAGAGTAAAATATATATAAAAAATTTAATATATTAAAAATGACAAGTAAAACTAAAAATATATTTTTGTATAATGGATAAATAAAAATAAATGAAGAAACATATTATAAAATATTACTCTTTCTGTTCAATAATAATTGTTCACTATTGACTTCACATATGGATTAAGAAGCAGTAAAGGATAGGAGTAATTTTACCAAAATCACCCTTATTAAATATAAGTCATCTTAACGTTGAAAAATGAATTAGTATTTAATAGCAAAGATAAAATAGACATAACATGGTAAATTATTCATTGGTCTTATAAATTGAACAAGTATTATTAGACATCTCAAAATAGTATAAAAATAAACGAAGAGAGTAACTAATTAATTTATGATTTTTTTCCATATAAGTCACATGATCAAGATGTGGATCGCCTCCCTCCCAAATATATTTGATTGTAAGCTTGTTTGTTCTCAACAAATATTTATCATTTTTAATAAAATAGTGAAAAATAGTTCGTTTTAATTATAGTCGTATACTACAAAAAATTATAGCGGATAGTAAATGCGTAACTTTATTTCTTAACAAAATTCATCAAATAAGCGTCATGTTTGATCATGACTCTGATCCAAGCCACCCTTGCCCCTCGTGAGCCTTACCATAGGCAAAATATTGATATTATCCAACAATCCCCCTCCCAATACACCTACCTGCAGAATGTTGCTCTTGTGTAATTAATATCAAGGATAAGACATAATTTTCTTTTCTTTTTTAATATATATAAATTAACACATAAAAGTGAAAATATATTTTTATTTTCAGATTATTTTGTCTTGCTTGATGTGTGTACAGTATAAAGATTTGCTTTTGGAGGTACACTCATCGGTACAATTAGCAGTAATATTTATGAACACAAAAATTCATTAACTAAGCAGTGGACATTAATGTTTGGTGAATGAATACTTGTCTGCACTTCAATTGTTTGCACATTAAAGATACATGTGCATGCCTTTTCCACTTTGCTCTACTATTTGAATATTAAAAATATTTTTAGTGATAATTAATTAATAATAATAATTTAAATGTCGTTAAATTTGTTTTAAAGGTAATTATTAGTGATAATTATATTTTAATACTTTGCAAATAAATGCCGTTAAAGCCTATAGCGGCAATTGATTTAATGCCGATAAAGACTTCAGCATTTTTTTAAATGTACAGATTATTATTGCTGCTAATTTTTTTTGTTATAGTGAGAAACAATTACTATTTTTTAAAAATATTTTACTATTACCCAATTACTTTCAAAACCTAATATACTTAATGTTAATAAACCAGTATCGTAAAATAGTCATGTGCATCATTGTTCTCTTAATAGGCCTGCCAAATTTAAAGAGATAATTTTAGGTTTAGCAAACATAAAAATCATATTAGCGCTCTATAACTACAGTTTTGCTATGGAGCATCTCATTTGTATAAATAGCAGACAGGCATCTCGTTTGTATAAAAAATGCAGCGATTGTATATGTATATCGGTTATATAATTGTATATATGTAACTACTATGTATATGTATCAATGGTTGTGTTTGTATATCTACATGAATTTGTATACAATTGAATCGAATTAAAACATTTGTATATCAAATATCTCTCTTGCTTTATACAATACAAATTATACATTGTATTTTGTATAATTCGTGTTTGTATAAAGCGAGAAAGAGAGAAAGGCAAAGGGGAAGATTTGTATTGTATAATTATAAGTGTATAGGACGAAGAGATATGTATATTTGTATTTGTATATACAATTTTCTCTCGCTTTATACAAACACAAACACAATTTATACATTTGTGTTTGTATAAAGTGGAAGAGGCGAGGGAGAGTGGCAAGCGAGATCAGGGAGAGTGGCGAACAAGATTTTTGGGGAGAGAGGCGAATGGCAAAGTGTTTGGTACGGATTAGAATTAAATGAAACTGTGGTTATAGCATTTATTTTGAATTAATAGTTTGTTATTTTATACAATTTTCTCAAATTTAAATGTGACAAATAAAAGTGAACAAAAAGAGTATATTTTTATAAAAATCCATTATTAGCCAACACATCGGACCAAGGGTTAACGATTTCCATAAGTTATCAATCAAATTATCGATTAATCAATGTATCCTAAGCGGTGAAAGTAAACAAATGTTTTGTGGCCAAAGGGTTTAGAGTGAAGTAATATTAATAGTTGTGGTAGTGGTGGTGGTGGTGGACACACGAATAAAATGGGTTAATAGATTATTGATTTATTTGATATAAAAAATAGATAATTCATTTCTGAACTCGTTATTTATAAAAAAAAATTATTTTTAATTGTTAATTTGATAACTCGATACAAGTTACTCATGGGATGTAATTTGGACCTTCAAAAGGTACTCCATAATTTATTAACTATTATAAACAAAAAAAATTAGTCGGAGCTTTATTAGAGAAAAGGGAATTACAAGATGATTTACTAACAACCAGATATGAATAGACCACCAACAAAGGTTGTGGTGGAGTGATAAGTACTCCTTCATTCTTAACCACAGGTCTGGAGTGTTAGGGCCACAGGGGCAGAGCTAGGTGGGAGTTCGTGGGTTCGAACGAACCCAATAACTTTTCCGTAGACCCTATATTTATACTATAAAATTAAGTAATAACTTGTGAACCCATAACAAAATAGATTGACAGTTCAATGGTAAGGGAGGAGAAGGAAATTTAGAACTCCCAAACTCCTAATACTGGCTCCGTCTCTAGACTTAAGGAAGCGAGTCCAACATAAGTTTATAGTTTTTAAACCATACTCAAAAGTTAAAGGATCAAATTTCGACTTTCTTTCAAAATAATTTACTAAAAACAAGAGATGAATATACCAAACGCGTAATAAATACGATTTTATATAGTACATGATCAAATTTAGATTTCTTTGCTTCTTTAATTTCCTTTTCAAGGTTGACACAAGGAAACACCAAATCACCAAGTAGCCAACTAGTACATATAAGCATGACACTCATCATGTTTCTCTTTATTCGGTGTTCGATATTTATATTGGAGCTCAATTAAATTTATATTCGCGTCGGAAAATTCCACATTAGGAGGTAAAACACTCCCTAACAAAGGTGATTCCTTACCTAAGGGGATTTCGAACAGAAAACCTCTGATTAAACCTAAAAAAATATTTACTACTCTACTACAACTCTGATCAGTGCATGAAATTCATTATTAGTAAAAGAGCAGGGCCGACCATGGACTTAAGGACCATCCTATTTAATGTCACTACTTTTATGTATATGGCTCCAACTGTTTCACTATTTTTAGTTGTGAATGTGATGCTGAGTTTTTTCTCAAAAACATTTATTACTTGTTTGACCTTTTGAATTTTGATTATGATACTTTCATGAATGTGCAAAGATATGACAATGTCAATAATAGGTTCAGATATAGCTAGGGTCAATTTGTCGACTTGGCTCATAAAGAAGCACTTCATATTTAATTTAGATCACTTTTTAAAAAGTCACATGCATGTCTGATATTTGAAGTTTGAAGTTTCAATTGGATAATTGATAGGCGAAATGGTCTAATGGACGCATATACTTATATGAATTTGTATTATGGATCATTCTACTTAATTTTTTATCAATTGAACTTTTAAACTTAATAAAATACAATATATCAAACTCCTCTGATCATTGACTATTGATCAGACTTATGTGACATTAAAATGACTGAGTTAGCAAGAGTGTGTGGCTACACGCGTGTTGAGGCAAGTAAATATCATATTTGATTTGTAGTGGAGTGAGAAAGAGGCGGTGTTGGTCCTTTTTTCACCAAAATGGGAGGCGACGAAGGGATTTGCTGGTGGTATGTTGATACGCCGGTGAGGATGGAGAGGAGAAACGGTCCTTATTGGTGGTTCGCAGAGGGGTCGTTGATGGTGCGGAGAAAGGTAGACGACAGTGGAGAGGAGAACGAGGCAGGTGAGGGTGCGAGGAGCTGGTCACAAAGGCAAAGAGGTTTGTAGGCTAAAGTTGGTGGTGCAGTGGCTTAGGGTTGCGGGTTTATTGAAGGTTGGAGAAGGAGGAAAGGAAAACGATGAGGGTGTGCGACAGAGATGGAGATGGGTGAGGGAGAGAGTATAGGTGGTCTCGCCGGCAAGAGAAGTGGTGGCGGCAACGATTTGGCGCAGAGGTGCAGCTATGTGAAGTCCCAAATTTACTTTAAAGAATAAATTAAAAAAATTATTATTTTACCTTTTATTTACTAATATTTTTGGTTAATAATTTTAAAAAATAGTTAATGAAGATTTGCCATGTTATTAATTTATATAATATGAATTTGACATGTCATCTATTTAAGGGCGAGTGAACTACACGCATGGTAGGTGGAATTTAAAAATCTTCTTTTGATTGAGTTTAATAGTTCAATTGGTAAAAGATTAAGTAAAAGGATTCATAATACAAACTCGTATAAATATAGGGGTTCACTAGATCATTTCACCTAATTGATATGTGATCAATGTCAAATATACATATTTGAAGTTAGGCTGTGATACGTTTAACTTCAGATCTATATGTTTGATCCCCGCTTGTTTTATGGGCAAACCTTGAAAGTCAAATATCAAATTTTATTAAACTTAAAGTTTTGTCCATGAAAGTAATTGATGTGGATCTAGATATTTGAACTTTATGGGTTCAAACTAATTGTTTTGTCGCTTCCTTTAAATTTACTGGGTTCAAGATCTATAATTTATATATATTTAATTGGTGAATTATTATTTAAAACACATATACATAATCTAAGCCAAAATCTATGTGGTTATATGACGTCAAATACGCCCTTGGGGACAAAGGAGGTTAGATACAAGGTGCAACGGGGTGAACTTTGAATACTAATTCGTTCACTGATTTAACTCTGTGCAGCAGTCAACATCTATGACGACTTCAGTCTTCCCAACACTTACTCAAATTTAGGACTGTTTTGGCCCAACTCGACTTGAATTTAGGCAACAATGTTTAAGACTTAGGATCAACGTAGTAAGAAACACTTTATGAAAGCCAAACGAATTATAGAAAAGAGAACAAGACAAACAACTTAACAAAATACTGAATTTCCAACTTATATTGATTATAGTGAATACAAGAGCACTCAAATCGTACCACCCTGACACTATAAGATCACCCTAGACCTTATACTTAGATTATGTACTCTATTTTAGTATTCCCTAATACTTAGTGTAGACAACCCAATTTTTGACCTCCACATTATAGATTAATCATTCAGCTTCTTCAATTTCAAACGATTTATAATAATTTGTTTTATAAAATTCCAAAAATTATTTTTGCAAGTTATTTTAAATAGTTTTGTCACTTTTGTTTACATCCCTACATTATTCAAATAGGGCGAAACGTCGCGATGACTCAAAAAATAATCAATTAATTCAATTTTAAAAGAATTTTAAGAAAATAAGAATTTTAAAAGAGTCGCCACCTAATTTTAGGAAAAACTAGGAAATCAATTAAAAATGTCTACGAAACCATAAGATTCTAGGTAAGGGGTTCAAGTTATTTTGAAGGGAAGGTATTAGGCATCCTTCGAAATCCACAATTGTGGGTCCCGACTGAATTCATTTTTTTCAAATTGAGGAGGATGTAAAAATATTATACAAATATAACAAACATGCAATATACACAAGTAATAAAGTAAACAAGTAATATGAAAAACGACCTAATATTTGTCTATCGTCAACAATATACATAATAATGAATATAACATTCGAACTTTATTCGAATGGCTTCGATGAGAAGCGACTTCGGGGTACCTGTAAAGACACTTAGTAAAAGTGTTAGTACTAAATAA
>NW_006239263.1:86515-93786 GCF_000226075.1 Solanum tuberosum | reverse complement strand
GGAAAGGTGTTAGGCATCCTTCGAAATCCATAACGGTGGGTCCCGACTGAATTCATTTTTTCAAATTGAGGAGGATGTAAAAATATTATACAAATATAACAAACATGCAATATACACAAGTAATAAAGTAAACAAGTAATATGAAAAACGACCTAATATTTGTCTATCGTCAACAATATACATAATAATGAATATAACATTCGAACTTTATTCGAATGGCTTCGATGAGAAGCGACTTCGGGGTACCCATTGAAGGACGGACGGATGACCGGATCTGATGCTACTCACCGAAGTTGGTGTCGATATCGGCGAAGTGAGTTGCTGCCTGCTCCAGTCTATCGAAGTTCAAAGTTGCAGCGAGGCAAAGCTTTGGCTTGTCGGAATACCTACAAAACAAATAAAAATTAGAAGAGGGGAAAAAGGGAAAGGGCCTGGTCGTTTTCTTCTTCTTTGCTCCAGTTCATCGGAGCTGCTTTGTTTGCGGGAGTGGCGGCTTTTGGTATTCTCTAGCGGCAGTGAGGAGGAGATCGTTAGTCAGTGGGGTTGGGTGGTAAAAGCTGGTCGGAGAACATAGAAAAATGGGGTCGTTTTTGTCTGATGTTCGCTGGAGAGAGCTGCTGGTTGTTGTTGTTGTTGGCTGTTTTCAGGGGGATGTTCGGTGGCGTGAACTGCTGTTGGTAGCTGGTGGGTTTCTCGGAGGAAGGAGATTGAGGGAATGGGGGTTGAGGGCTGGTGGTTCTCGCTGGAAAAAGGAAACAAACGAATGGGGTTTTGGGTGGTTGTTTTTGCTCGGTTACTGGTGGTGTTGGGTCGGAGAAGAATGGGAACATGGGGTAGTTTGGCCGGTTGTGGTGGAGGAACGGTGGTGAGACCTTGGCGGCTCAAAGAGGGAAAAATATATCCTTACTCTGAAAATTATACACCAACCCTAATTTTGTTTCACCACCCTTTATTTTTTAACCTAACCAAACATTATATAGGAAATAATTGTTAAATGGACCCAATTTGTGGGCTTGGAATTGTGACCCAAAATTATCGATCAAATAAAATATCTGTATTTGAATGAATTTTTAGACTGTGTAAAATATCAGAATGAATATTAATAAATGTAACATATAAAATGAATATTAAAAAAAATATAATTAACGTAACTAATGACATGTAAAAATGCAATTTTAAAATTAACTGATAAAAAATCCTAAATAAGGATAGTTATCGATAAACATATTAAAAAAATTATTTTGAACTATTAAATAAATAAAACTTAAAAGTTACGAATTTTGAAAATGTTAGGCCAAAATTGGGTGTCAACAACTTTTTTATAATTTTTAGATGATATATATGTTTTACATAATTATGTATATAATTAGTATATTTTATGATTCTTCAAAAATCGTCTAAAAAAGATTTTGTTTTAATTAAATATTTGTTTAATTAGTTTAGTCATTTAACAGTTTATATTTTAAATTAATTAGTTTATAATCAAATTGATTATTTTATTTCGTTAAGATTAAGAAGCTCATAAATTAATTTCAAAG
This sequence comes from Solanum tuberosum, assembly GCF_000226075.1. NCBI lineage: Eukaryota > Viridiplantae > Streptophyta > Magnoliopsida > Solanales > Solanaceae > Solanum > Solanum tuberosum. Next base: position 92,248 of record NW_006239263.1, on the reverse strand, counting down.
GTTTGTCTTATTCAGATTTTGGCCGAGTTTGCCAATTAATTTTTTTCAATTTTGGCTAAGTTTTAATCTCAATTGGTTATATTTTCAATTGCTAATGTAGTCATTTATTAGCTTGAGTTTCAATTCTTGTAAGACCTAAATTTGAGATATTTTGTCGGGCCAATTTGCTTTACAGCAGCACCAAATCAGCCTATTTCCCCTTTTATCCCTCAAACCCATTTCTCCAGAATAATTCCCAGCCAGCCCAATAACGATACAGCCAAACCCGACCGACCCCTGCGCGTGCTTCTTCTTCACCCAAAAATCCCAGCAAACCCGGAAAATCCCACCAAATCGCAGAGAGTCCTAACAAGGTCAACATCAGCGGAACTTCAAACGGTGTCAACAGTACCCCGCGCCGGCTGCTTCTCTTTTCGCTTCAACAGTATGCTAGTACACTTGGGAAGAGGAATTTCAAATTCAAATTCAAAATTCAACCCGTTTTCCCCCTTTTTTCAATTCCTTTCTCCTCTATAAATATTCTCTTTCGTTCACTATTAGGGGGGGCTTATTTTTTTAAGATTAGATTTTGAGGGCAAGAACGCACATACAAATTAAAGAATCACAACTTACTAAAAGTCACATAAGATTTACACCTAAATTTTGCTCACTGCTTGCAAGGCTCACCGGAAGTTTTCATTCGTGGTGTGAAAGCTTCGTTGTTAAACTTGTTTCGTCCCAGTTCGCTGCCCCCGAAAAGGTAGCACTTCTTTTATGATTTGGTTTCTTTATTGTGAGATAAGAGTCGTTTAGTTTTATGGTTTGATCCTGCTGCTAGACTGATGTAAGGATGGTATAATAATCGGTGGTTCAATTTGTTCACTATTCATGTTGTTGTGTGGTTCCGTTTTTGCTCGAAATCTTAATGATTCTGTTTGGCGTTGAGTCGGTTTCTTCTTATTTTCTTTTCGTTTCATTGTTGATCTCGTCTGGTAAACTGTAAGTGTTGCGGTTCAATCATGAAGTTCGAAATCATCTTCTATAGATGATTTTGATTTCCATAACTTGATAAATAGATTGTTTTTACTCTCGTTACTTGCAAACTAAGTGTTGTGACTCATCTATTGGTAGTTGTATCTCCTAACTTAGTCATTATGTATTTATGTCTATTGTTTCTGATTGCGATCTGATCCTTTGAGTTTTCAAGTTTTAAATGTTTAGTTTTGGTTAAAAGATAGCTTGTTTAGTTCTTGGTTGGATTGAAGGTTAGCCGTGGTGAGTCTTAATATTTAAAATCAGTAGCATCATTTAGTGGGTTCATGTGGCCGGATTTTATTTCTTTGGAGTTTCTTTCCAAGTTCCTTGGGTATATATGTATCCTTAAATTAGTTTGATGTGTTGTATTCTGCTTTTATCCTTAGAAAAGGCCCCTGGTGATAAGCTTAAATGTAATTCTCTCTAGTGTATTTGTTATTGTTCAAATAACCAATTAATATATGTTTGTTTCTTCTGCCAAGTGGGGGCTGTTTATGTTTCTTTAGTTATTAGGAAAGAATGGACGCTCATCCTTTATTTCATTGTAGAAAAAACACTTGTCATCTAATGTTGTTGGTTACCATGTCTAGGGGGATTGTTTATTTTATTTCTTTTGGCCTAGTTTGTGATTTTGCTCCAATGCATTGTAGCATTATTGGTTCATTGATACGAATTTACATTTTTGTTAGAGTGATTGTATTGGTCTAGCTTCAAGTTTTATTTATTATGTTGAGATTGAGATACTTCACTTGATATTGTTTGAAATAATTGAGTTATGTGGTAATGAAGTTGATGTCAATAGTGGTTTGTTACCACTCTCCTTGTGTGTTTCAATTGAATTATTATGATCCTTACTTTTGTGTCTTTCTTTCTGTTGCATGTGAATATGCTTTGAGTCCATGATGGACTCTTCTCCTCCTCGCATTTCGAAATGAGCCACGAAGGCCCAAATCCATTTGTTCTCTGAGTCAGCCCCCTGGGAATAGAGAAGTTGACGAACAGGTTGAAGGTGGTAAATACATGGGCTGGAAATTGAAAACAAGTCTCAGAAAGCTGAAAACAGGCTGAGATATAGCATGTATACATTGATATACATCGGTATACACTCATATACAGGTCGAAAAGTGTGAAAATATAGGTCTGAGGCGAAATACAGGTGTTCGGAAGCAAGAGATCCATGAAAAGGGCTAATATACATGCTAATATACACTAAACATCAAGTGTATACAAAAATGAGTTTAGGATTAAACCCCAAAAATTTCAGCGAAATTGGCCCAAAAAGGAGGCCCAAGTTCAATCTCTCACTTACTCTTTAATTATTTAATTGTGATTACTTATTGTTTGTTGTTTAACTCTAACTTTTAAATTATTAATTAACTTAATTAGATTATCCAAAAGATGAGTTATTTTCTTTGTGTTGGTTTAATTTTAATACATTTCATGTTTTTGTGTTCATTTATTTTATTAATCAAGTATATTGGTCAAAATTTTATATCTTCAATTAAGTTAAACCTTTGGTTCTTAAAAAGAGATGTTTTTTAATGCTTTTCACTTAATCACATTTTATTCATTTAAAAATTGTTTTAAGTTAAAGTGTTTTTCTAAAATAAACTTTAAAATGTTAGTTAGTGGAAGGTTTTCTGCGTTCAGTCAATCTACGCAGAGTGAATCGGTCCCTAAGGAACCCCCGAAAGGGCTGCCGTCCGATGGGTACACGAAAGTGACGAAGTTGCTTTGACTACAGAACCATGCCTGTCTGTTGGAGCGAATTGGATGATCGGGCCGAGGGCTGCCCTCTCTTCCCCTCACTCTCCTTTCCCTAATATGAACCTTGAGTCATCAAAGCCTTTCTGACTCGGCCTGGCCCGGTCGCCCTACGCGACTGGCGCTTCAAAAGGCGAAACTCTCGGTCGTAGTTTGGCAAAGCCAACACAAGATTAGGGCCGTCCCCTTCATTCTATGCTGACCCCGGCCTGGGCTGGCTTCTTGGGAAGCCCGTTTCCCACCGCGCTCACGGCCAGCCTTTTCAATTAATTAAAAAAAAATATTTAAAATGATTTTCATGCTTTTAATTTATTAAATTGGTTTAAATTATTATTTCAAAATGAATTAAATAAATTCTAATTAATCTAGTTTTATTAATATTCTAATCACTTGTATTTCGACTCAAATGTTTCCTTTTGGATTTCTTTAAAAAATAAAATGAAATAAAATGTGTCATTTATTTAACTATTTTTCTCAAAGTTAACCAAATATTGTAAATTATTATTCTTATGTTAAATCACTTTTTTTCTAAAAATAGTCAAAATATATTTTAGTTAAGTATCAGGTCAACCGCATGTTAGCGGGCACTTCAAATGCTTAAACTCTTCTCGAAGTGTAAATTGAACCCCGAACCCTCTTTGGTATTTTCAAATGATTTTTTCTGTTTAAATCTTTGAAAATTATAAGTTTTCTTAATTTCTTCAAAAAATTAAGTGGCGACTCTTTTCTAATTATTTTTCTCAAATTGTTTTATACTTAGAACATTTCAAAAATGTGATTTTTCTAAGGATAGAAAAATTACGGCACAACACTTAGAATACACAACCCGAAATTAACACTAAGGCGGCCTGCACATTTATAAATCATGTGACAGCCAATCTGCCGACAAGTGTCTTACAAGGATAGAAATACTTGACTTAGCTTGATCCTATCCTATGCAGTTGACAACCCACAATTGTTTGAGATATTCAAATTAATTCAAACAAGATGCCAAAACTTAGTCAAAGCTGAAATAGGATAAGGTTGCACGTTTTGTAACCGACTGTCATGTGCTTGACATGTGTTGTGTAACTGCCGGGCAGATTTGCCTTAGCTTGTCTGCTGGTTGAGCTGCTCATGTGCATGCCACATCCTAACTTAGACTTTTTAGCCTTGCATTGCTCCTGCTCAATGTTGTCATGCCAATGTCCAAATCTGTGGCATTCTCTTATCTCATGTTAGCATCAATGCCCTTTGCATTGCTGCCTTAGCTTTGTCGTTTGTTTGCCCTTGTCATGTCTTTGAATATCAATGCCACACCCACGTGCCATTGTATAGCATGTACCTTGTCAAGTCCTTATCAAGTTGCCTTTTCCTCAGGTCCTTGGTCCTCACTTGCCACTTCGGAATCAAGCCTTGATGCCATTGCGCATAACTTGGCTTTGTCAACAGTCCGTCGCCAAGACAACTTTGTATGTTTTGTTTCTTGTCAACTTGGCTAGTAAAGAAACACTTCATTTTCGATCCTCATTTTCAAAAATCACATATTTAAAGTTCGAATCGTACAAATCAATATGTCAACTTCAAATTTATATATCTGAAGTTATGCCTTAACAAGTCCCATTTTAGACCTATACGTTTCAAATTCATATCAAATTGTAACTTTAATTTCAAAGGTTTGACATTAAATTTGAAGCGGCTAAATTTTAAATATTTATGATTTTCAGCTATGTCTTGTATGACCAAAGACCAGTTTACTACAAGAGATTGTGAACTGCATCATTTGTCCCTTGTCAAAATATATATATATATATATATATATATAAAAAAAAACTCATGTTAATTTATATAATAATCAAAACGAATGATATTTGAGAAATTAATAACTTAGCAATTTTATACATACTTCTATTATTTTTATATGAAAACATATATTTTTATGATTTTACAGTTTACACCAAGATAATGTATAAGCATATTTTATTTTATTTTTAAAAAAAACCCTTTAAGAGCTTTTATCTTCTTTTTTTTATTATTATTTATGTATAGCAGTATAGGCATAAATATATATTTTAAATTATTTGAGCAACCCTTATTAAAGTAAAACCTCACTAAATTAATATAGGTGGATCATAAAATATTATTATTTTGTAGAGGTATTATTTAATCGATGAATTAATATTTATTAATTTAAAGAATATTTTGAGATACAATGAAGGTTAATTTTGATTACTGAAAATAATCATACTAATTTATGTATCATATTTATTGAATTCACATAAAAAATAAATTTATTATACATAAAGTATAATGAATATATCAAATCATTGTATCTTACTAAATTATGGCTCATATTTAATGAATTCATATAAAAAATAAATTCATTATAGATATAGTACAATGTACATGTATGCCTCATTGTAATATATATTTTTGTCAAATGATTCATTGTAAAATAAATTCAAGAATTCAATGATTCATGGTAATAATAAATTTATTATACATAATGTTTATTATTTTTTAATAATCAAATATTATTCATTGTATCTTTACTAAAAACATTCAATGCATGATGCTGAAAGAAATAAACTACTCCATAGGAAATTTCTTGAAACCATACCTAAAAATGACTTCTCATTTAAAAGGCATTAAAAAATAGCAATGACTAGGACTGGCAGGGGGACCGGGTCGGCCCGCCCCGGCCCGCGACCGGTTCGAAAACCGGCTCGCCGGACCCGGTCCCGTCATTTTTCGCGGGTTGGGAGGGGTTCGGGATAGGGGACCGGTCAGGGGCCGGTTCACCCTTTGGGCCCGGTCGACCCGGCCCGATCCCGGCCCGGATGAACCAATCGATTCGCGGGATCCCCCAGTTTTTTTTTTTTGAATTATATTTGTTGGGCAACGGCTAGTGGGGCCCCCCAACGGATTTATTTACCTTTTTCACTTCCCCAACAATCCCTACCACCCCCCTACTTT
>NW_006239263.1:40912-86126 GCF_000226075.1 Solanum tuberosum | reverse complement strand
AAAAATGTTATTCAATAACATATAATTTCAATACAAATAAATAAGTATATAAAAAATAAAAAATCCCCCATCCCGTCCCGTCCCGTCCCCCCAAAACCCGTCCCATCCCGTATATATAGTGGGACGGGATGGGACTTATTTTTGTCCCCCCAATCCCGGTCCCGGCCAAATCCCCCCAGCCCCGTACCCCGTCCCGTCCCGTCCCGTCCCCGTCCCCTTGCCAGCCCTAGCAATGACAGATCAAATACACAAAACATTATATGAGTACAAAAGAGATCATTCTACATGCACTCAAAAAGGTTTGCAGTCATGGCAACATCAGAACTTTTGAATGCAATACGAAAAATTAGATATTAGCTTTAACTAGATTTAAATTTTAACAAAAAACAAAATACAATAGAATCACATTTCATTAAATGGTCTTAGATATATTTGTACTTTAAAATAATTACTCCCTCTGTCCCAATTTATGTGGCACTTTTCATTTTTCGAGAGTCAAACAGTTTAAGTTTGACCGGAAATTTGAGCATAAAATCTTCAATTATTTTGAAATGAAATTTATATATTTGTAAACTACGTAAAAAGTACTATCAGTCACAATAATTGAAAATTCAAAATGTTTAAAAGATCTATAAAAAACTTACGGTAAAAAATAAACTTGTTTGAATCTCGAAATTCGAAAAGTGTCATATAAAATGGATGAAGGGAATATTAATTTATAATATTAATGAGACCATATATTTATATAGGGATCTTCTGAAATATATTATCTTATTATTTTATCGAAATAAGTGATTTTTTCCATTGATCCAAGTTGAAACCGAAAGAAAATATTATCTTAAAGAGATTATTAATTTACCGAATATTTATTTAGTGAGGTTTTACTGTATTTTATTGCCGTGAATAAGTAAAGTTAATATGAAATTAAAAAGTTTAGTAAAGATAGTAGGAAATTTGTGAAGCTAAAGATACAACTCCATGAAGCATTAGTTCCAATTTCAGGGTTTTAGGTTTTACAGAGCTGCCATGGAAGAAGCTGAAGCTGTATTGGGAGATGGAGTACAAAATCCGAGGATACGAGGTAGACATATCAAGAAAAGAGCCCTCAAGAACAAAGCCTTAACTGTTTCTTTCGATGAAAAAGACCTCAAGTATTTCCCTTTCTTTTGCTATATATACGATTCTTGATTTCTGTGTTTTGGTTTATCAACTGATTGTTTTGAATTTGGTTTTTAGGGATTTTGTTACTGGGTTTCATAAGAGAAAGAAGAAGAGAAGAAAAGATGCCCAAGTCCAATTGGAACAAGCCCTACGGAGAAAACGTATTGAGGCTCGTAAAAAGGTTCCAACTTTAGCTTAATAGTGTTATTTTGTTGTTAGTTGCTATGTTTTCTTCAATGTTTTGAGTTGAGGGTCATTCGGAGACACGTGGTCTGTGTATACTCTATCCTCTCTATTGCATTACTGGAATCATTGAATGTACTCATGTTTAGTTATTTATATTGTTGATATTGTAACTCAAACCACTTTCTTCATTTGGTGACTTCCAAGTCTTGAATTAAGAAAGAGTGAGGTTGACCAGCTCAACTATTGCATCATCTTTATACTAAACGGAACCGTGGCTGTTCAAGCTACATGTTGTCTACTGCTATTTTTCTCTGTCACAGGCTTCTAATAACTAGTCCAACTTCCTTGTATCTGAAAGTGATGACACGATGTTAGGTCTAGTAAGGAGACTTTTTGGATAATTTACTTCCATGAATAGACTGTTAGGCTAAGATGAATAGGTTGGGATTGATCCCACCTTTGAAAGAGTGGTTTTGCTCTGTCAATACAGCTTATCGAGTTATCAAGCTGAACTTCCTTCTGTAAGGAGCTTGAATCGTTCGTTTACTCCAAGTCTTATGGATTGCTATTTGAAAACACTTTTTCCTATGGTAACTGAGTAATTATTTATGGTAACAGCCCTCCTACTAAGTACAATCTTTTTAGTTTTTCCAGTCAACATTTGTTAGGGGGTAAACTCACAGAACAGAAAGGTTGATTTCCTTCCCAAACTGTTCTCTGATTCCGTCAAATAACAGATGCATGTATACTAACCACGATGGAACAAGTCCTTATTTCTCCCTTTACCCTCCTTAGCAAAGTGATTTTATAGCCAAGGTTATAAGTGTGGCATCATGCTCCATGGCTTGTTAAATAAGGTCCTTGTTATATTTTATTTATGTGCATGACAATTACCCCTCAACTAAATAGACATGTATACAAATTCTACTGGTCTTAATGCGAAGCCTATCTATAAACAAACAATGGGGACCAGTGAGCAAAAGCATTTTAAAATTTGACTTATTTTTCTACTTTTTCTTACGGAGATTAACACAATCCAGGTTATCGTTAAATACCTTCATGGCTTTGAAGTTCCTTGCTGTCTCAGTAATTGTCTCGAATTTGCTTCTTTTGTAGTGGTAATCATTCTAATAACTGTTACTTTTATGATTATGGCTGAAGTGCCTTAATGCATTTTCGTCTGCCTGGTTGTGCGTCAATTGCGTCAAATTTGCTTCCAGTTTAGCAGTGCAGTTAGTACGATCATTCAAATATTTGTTACTTTTATTACTAATTGCAACCTTGATGTAATCAAACTTGTCATGGTGGGGTATCTTACTTTTTCACTTGCTTTTACAGAGAAAGGAGGAGAGAGAATTTGCCATCTTTGGTGGAGCAGCGCCTGATTCAACTGCTATAACTGATGAACCCGATGAGGACCTTGACGTTGAAGAGGAAAATGAGCCTAATGCAACAGTCTCAGGTATTCCCTAATGACATTAGTGGAAACTTGTTTAGTGCTGAAGTCTATCCAGAGATCTCACTGAGAATGGTCTGGTCCTCGTTGGAAAAGCTGAGAATTCCCATGTGTAATATCTTTTGATAGTTATCAGCATACTTGTAAACACGTTATTATGTTGTGCAAGGGAGAGGGAATATATCCATAGAGTTCAAATGTAGAATTACACTTAGCTGAGGCTAGGGAAGGTTTAGAAACTTAGGGCACCCTTGACTGGCTCTTTTCACTTTATCACACCATATGATCGAATAATTTTCTTAGCTGCTTCACTTCCCTCTATGCCAAAAATGCAAATTCTGTATTATCATTATTGACGTACAAGCTTATGTAGTTGTTTTATTCGCACTATAGCCAAGTGACTGATGGTATCTGAGACGATTAAGCTTCTCAAACTTCCCTGAATTAGTTTTGCTTCAATAATTTCTTTTAGTTTTGCTTCCATATGCTCGGATCTTCCTTTCTTATTTCATAAATATTAATGCTGGTGGTTGACACACAGTATTAGTTACTTTTTCTCTAGACTTAACATAGAAACATGAAAATGGTGTTAGGTAGGGCTTTGCCCTTGTGGCACAAGATAAAGTCAACTTAATACTTAATCAGAGGTGAATCCTAGATTTAAGTTTTCATGGGTTCAACCTTTAATGTTCTTTAGCATTATGCGTTGATATCTACTATTTGTTGCAATTTTAGTCAATTTTTACTCATAAATTTGTGTTTCACGTCAAAGGTACCCGGTAACATTAAGCTACATCTGCCCCTTTACTTGATAGTTGGGATTTGTTTAGCAGCAGTTATGTAACTTAACCTGTGGATTGATTATTGTTTCTTGTTAAAAAGGTACTACAACATATGACAATGGCGATGTGCAAGTCATCGTGACAACAAGTGAGATCTCTCGTGAAGAAGAAGAATCCCGAGCTCAAGTGCCACCACCATCAGCAATAGTTCAACATGCTATAGAAACTAAAAACAGCAAACAAAACATTCCGGTAAGTAAGAAGAAACCATTCAAGAAATCTGCAAAAAAGAGATCTCGACCCAAGCCACAGAGTAAGAGAGATAAGAGGAAAGGTAAAAAGAAGAACAAGAAGCAGCAGCAGTAGCATTGTTATCTTTAACCTTGTCACCTTCCCCTTCATATGAAAAAGAGAGAAAAAATGTCTCATCCGTGGCGTGGCGCCTATTTTATTTATCGCGAATATTTTAGCATATAGTATTTTAATTTCTTTCTTACGTTATGACTAAGGTTTGTTCACAATGATTCCTGGCCGGATTATTTTTCTCAATTAATTATTTGTGTAATCTTTGCATTTGAATTATTCTTCCTATAATTCCCTCCCCCTTTTTTCCTTCCCCTACCCCTTATGTGATTAAGAAAAAATAAGGTTGCTTTGTCTAAAGGTGTGTTTGGAATGAACGAAAAAGTTTTAAAAACTATTTCTATTGAAAAAGAAGTGAGTTTGTTTATTTTATTTAGGAAGTAAAGTAAGTAAATTATATTATTAAAAAAAATAATTCTATGTAGTCTAGCAAAACACTTTTGAGGGTTGGATAGGGTGGGGGTGTTGGGTGGGTGAAGAGGAGATAATGAATTTGAAATGACATTTATGAAATTTGTTCTCTACTGGAAATTATTTTCCTCATTTTTCAATGAACTTGTTTTTCTTGAAAAAGAATATTTTGATCAATCAAATATAAAATAATTATAAAATATTTTCATCCATATGCACTAAAACAATAATATCATGATATGAGATATTTTGCATAATCTTGTGATATTTAATATTAACGTGCTTTTATCTTTAATTTATCATATATATTTTTTTTGATAATTGATTTTTTTTAATGGTTTGTGATACATATTTAGAAACTCAATATGAATAATAGGTTCGACCTTTTATCAAGACTCTTATATGCAATAGGGTCCAAGCGTGTGTCACATATAAACTCATCCATGACAAGTTGCACTCATATCATTATATCTAGGCCAGGCTTGTTTAGACATCAAAAATAATAATTCATTTTTTAAAAATAAATTTGAGTATGCATTAGATTGATTTCTTGAAAAATATTTGAATATACTTGTATTGAATTAGAGGACAAGGGTGAGGATAGAAAATTGTACGGACTAGTCAAGGTGGAGAAAGAAGAGCTTGTGTCCTAGATTAAGTGAAGTGCATCAAGGATAAGGACGATAATATTCTGGTGGAGGAGGAATTTATTAGACAAAGATGATAGTCATACTTCCATAAACCTTTTAATGAAGAAGAAGACAGACGTATTGTGTTTGGGGATCTAGAGGTACTCAAAAAGCATCATAATCTTGAATGTTATAGGCGTATAAGGGTAGAGAAGATTGAGGGTGTTATTCGTAGGATACATAATGGAAGAGAAATTAGGTTGGATGAGATTCATTTGGAATTTTGGAAGAGCACATGCAAGGTGGACATGAAGAGGCTAAATGGATTGTTTAATGTCATTTTTAGGACGATAACAATGTCCGAAAATTAAAGGTGGAGTACAATGATTTTGTTGTATAAGAACAAGAGTTTACATTCAAAATTGCAACAACTATAGGAGTATCAAACTGTTAAACCACACTATGAAAGTTTGAGAAGGGATGGCGGAGATGAGGGCAAGGAAGAGAATGAAAATTTTCGTAAATCAGCTAAGATTCATAACGGGACGTGCAACTACAAAAATTATTCACCAGGTAAGGAGACTAGTGGAGCAGTATAATGAGAGGAATAAGGACTTACACCAAAACACTTTTCAATTTTAATGGGGTTATACCAGGGATCAACTTATAGCTCATTTTAATTTGTGTTAGAGATGAATACATTGATGACGTTATTTGTAGATGACGTTGTTTTGATTGATGAGACTCTCAATAAAGTTAATGTTAAGTTGGAGATCTGAAGACAGACCCTTGAGTCGAAAAAGTTTAGGGTGAACAGGACAAAGACATATGCTGCTTGTAGTGCAAGTTCAGTAACGTAACGCACAAGACATATATGAAAGTGAGGCTTGATATGCAAGTCATCCGAAAAAAGAAGAAATTTCAAACATTTTAGGTCTATTATCCAAGGAAATAGAGAGATTGACGAGGATGTCACTTACCGTATTGGGAAAAGGGTGAATGACATGGTGGCTCGCATTCGAAGTTTTGTATGATAAAAAGGTGTCACCAAAACTTACAGACAAGTTCTACAAGTGATAGTTAGATCGACTATTTTACATGAGGTGGAGTGTTGGTCAGTAAAAACTCTTACATTGAGAAAATGAAAGTTGTAGAAATGAGGATGTTGATATAGATGTGTGAGCATATTAAAAGAGATAAAATTAGAAATGAGAATATTGGGAAGAAGACGGAAATGGTTTCGATGAAGACTGAAATAGTTCAGAAATGTGAAAAAGAGATATACGAATGTCATAATGCAGAGGTGTGAAAGGCTAGCTATGAATAGTTTCATAAGAGGTAGAGGTAGACTGAAAATGTATTGGGGAAAATGTGATTAGACACATGATGCAATTCCAGCTTACCGATGATATGACCTTAAATAGGAGGCTCAGAGGTTACAAATTAGGATAAAATGTAAGTAAATAACATATGTTATCCATTCATACTAATAGTTACATAGTATGTTTTTCTTGTATTTCGACTATCATATTATTTTGTTTTAGTTACTACTATATTATACGTACACTCTTTCATATCCGAACCCCACTTTATAAAATTATACTAGTGTGATGTTATTGAATTTCAAGTTTGATGGATTTTTGTTTTATATGATCCGAATCACTAAATATAACCAGTAATACAAGCCAAAGGCAGGCAGCCATGAAAACAAAATCTCAAGATCTTCCTCGAAATTTCCGCGAAACCTCTCAACCATTTCTCTTTTTTCTTTCATTTTTTCCCGCTTTCCCTTTTGGCTTTCATCTTTGGTTTCTTTAATTTTTCCTCTTTTTAATCTTCCCGTTAGGAATTTGGGAGTTCAAATTTGAACTGAAAAATCAGATCTAAAGATACCCAATACAGTAATTGAGAGGAATTTCATGGAAAGACCCAGTGGAGAGAAACGTAGACTTGATGTTAGCAGTAGTGAAGAAGGTCAACCTGATAGAAAAAGACCAGCTCTTGCCAGGTAAATTTACCATAATCCTAAATTAACAGGGTGTAGAAAATGTACCATGTAAATAGGTTTTACTACTTTCTTCTTGAGCTAATTTTACCAATAGAGTAACAGGGTCGCACTTTGATTTTTCATCAAATCAGTAATCATGTTTCAGTAGCTACTTTTATTGAAAGACACTGCAAATTCTTGTGGAGGGTGAAGGCTGAGAGTGATCATAGGATAATGGGGGTAGTGGGTAATAAATTTGTTAAAAAAAGTTATAATCTTGACGGATATGTTTGTTGTATCATAGCGAAGATCATTGAGAACAGATAATCTGTTTGATGGTTGTTTGGTACTTGGGGGAAGGAAGAGTTAAATCTGGATTGATGACTAGCCAATTTGTGGTTTTTCTAGTGACAATTGAAGTATGTTCTCTTAAGCTTAATTCTTAAGTATTACATTCCCGGACATATTGATGTGGTGCATCATTTCCAGAGGTTCATAGTGTTGTCTGCTTTATCATGGCTCAGTTTGTTAAGTGTAATATATGGACTGATATCTCCTGAGGAAGTCGTTTTGAGGTATCTGAGCTACATTTGTGACAGTTGCCACCTCGTCTTGCAAAATGGATATGGCATGATTGCTTGCCACAGTAATAGAAGTGATGTAGTAGGTAAGTTAACATGTCTAGTCAAAGTTTGAGCTGTTAACTGTCAGTAGGATTAGCCGACCTTGCAAAGAGATGAACGGTATCCCCTCTAATTTGTAACTTTGAAAATACATGAGCATATCAAGCCAACTTCTTTGAAATCCTATATACACTTCGGTATCTCAGACCGTCAAATTGGCAGATGCCTCTCTCACAAGCCTATTCTATGTGATGGTCAGTCAATTGTATTACTTTTAGTGTCACCATCTAGACTACAATTTTTTCCTTTTAAAAATATGTTGTTTTGTTCATAATTTCTTTAATCCAAAACAATAGCTTTATAGTTATTGGATGTCATATTTTGTGCTTCGATCTAACACAAAACTGTGTGAACTGGCTTATCTTATTCTTTTCTGTGAAGCTGAAATTCAATACCTATTCTAGCTGAGCTCATCTTCTTTGTATCATTCATGGTAACAATTACATCATTTATTGATAACTACATGGTTAATGCAGTGTTATTGTTGAAGCGCTCAAGGTGGACAGTCTGCAGAAACTCTGCTCATCACTGGAGCCAATTCTTCGGAGAGTTGTAAGCTATTAGGACCTTTTGTCACTTCTCTTCCTGTTCGCCGGATGCTAAGAAACACTTTCATTGTGATCTCTAATTACCTTAATACATGGAAGTCTCAACCACCCATTCAGTTGTATCTTGTACTGCTGTGACACTATATCTAATTCCAGTATGAGTTGGAAGCTGCAAATATTTACTTATTAGTGTATAACAACATTAACACTTAAAAAATGAAAAAATGCACAAGTTATGTCCATACGAGCTAATCAGAACAAGTTATAGATAGTTGATCTTGAAGGACTGCTTAGAACTGATGATTATGGCACGGGTTTATGTGGCCATTGTCTGATATGTCATTGTTTTGGATTATAACTATTAACAATCAGTGGCAGATCCAGGTATTGAAATTGCAGGGGGCACCACTATCTTTAATGTAGACATGTTAAATTTTTTTTCTTCAAATAACAAAGCCATATCAATTACTCACTACAAAGTTTCGGGTGGAACTCTCTGATTTATATTTAAAAAAAAGAAGCAACTGAAAACAAAACAAAACTGACTGTAACTACTAAAATGTCAAAAGTTCAAAATTTGGGAAAATTCTATTGTGGGAACCGAACCCGGGTGAGCCTGCTATTTAGTCCACCTGTGCACCTCAAATCAACCAGTGGAACCACTTTACCTTTGTTACTAGGGGTGCCAATACATAAATATATACACTATTTAAGATATATACATACATTTTGCCGAGGTTACCGGGAGCCCATGACCCCCCTACCCAAGGAGGTCCGGTCCGCCTCTGTTAACAATAGCGGTTGTAATATCTACAGAGTTCTCTCTCTCTACCCGTGAGAGTGTTCTCAATATCTATGCCTATGTGCACAGTGTCAATGCTTCCTTGAGATGCCATTTACTCAAGTTTCTCTTTCTTATCTGACGGTTTTAAGTGTGTTAGACTCTCTCTTCTGTTAATCACAACATGTAATTTCAGTTGTGTATGGGAAAGTGATTTGTTGATCTCAATTTCAAGGTTTTATTGTGAATACATTTGGGAATGGCTATTTTTTAATGTACTGCTGCATGGCATTGAAAGATTTTGATCATGAAACTCTATTCACCAGTACACGAGCTCCTATATTGGTTGGAAACAACATTGAAGCGTGCTTATGTTTCCTGCTTTTGGGATCACTGCGCAATACTTAAATCTTCTTTTCTTGTTGCACTTGCACAAGATGTCTTCTGGATTTGGTGGTTCTTGTATCTTTATTTCTGGATGTTCCTTTGTGCTCACTAGGTTAGTGAAGAAGTGGAGCGGGCTTTGGCAAAACTTGGCCCTACTAAACTTAATGCAAGGTATGTCAGATTCTAGGTGTTTACAATGTATCCCCTTGAGGATCATTTGATTTACCTTTGAACCTATCAATGTTTGCTCTAAATAGAATTGATATATGAACATAAGAGAGGAGGTTTTCCTGGTTTTGATTGACGTTACAAATTTAGGTCAGGCAGGTACCATAGTAGCAATCATGTATTCAGTATGTTCTGTTGATTAGATTCCACGTTGTAGATTTTTCATGAAACGATAGTGCTGCATGGCAGCAATATAAGAGCTAGTTTGGTCAAACTAGTGGTTACGGAGACATGATGTCAGTTTGGAAAGGTATTATATAGTTTAAAAAATGTCTCTGTTAAGTCTTTATCAATTTACAGAGCTCCACAAATGGTTAGATATTAAAGCATACTAAATGGAAAAGGGCCCAGGCTTCAATCAGATTGGAATCAACTATTTTCTTTCTCTTAATATCTGTTGCTTAATATGATCTGCTCACATTAAACTACTCCATGGTATTTTATAATTTATGTGAACCTTTTCAAACAGAAATTACCCTTTGCTTCGCTGGTTTTATTGGAATTGTCATAGTTCCAAACTTCAATCTGTAATTAAGTTGACTTCCTTTGATAAGTTTCTTCTTTCAAATTGTATAGATTTATTACTAGTCTTCCATTGGATGCTAATTACGTAATGGAATAAATTCAAGAATTAGCATGGCTAACATTTGGATGTTACTTAAAAATATGCTATCTTTGTTCTTTTCTCTATAGTGTTGGTTAGCTTAAAAATAGTGCCTGTGTTAAATTTGGATCAGAGCCTTGAGGTTCTTTGCCACTCAACTCTTTGCCACTAAGGCAATTTCATCAAAAGCTAGAGTAATGCCTCTGGTTTTTTATGGACCACTCCCACATCGGGTACTACTATGTGCTGAGGTGGGATTTATATGGCCTTGGGCACTCCCACCTCAATAGCTAGCTTTTGGGGTTTGAGTTAGGCCTACTTACTTGAGTTCCCATGTAATTTTGCTTTAAATGACTGTCCACTCCACCTTGATCTGAACAACTAAAAAATGATGCAGGGTTTCTCCAAAAAGAATTGAAGGGCCAAATGGGAGAAATTTGCAGCTTCAGTTCAGGTCTAAATTGTCACTGCCTCTCTTTACAGGAGGGAAAGTAGAAGGAGAACAGGGTTCTGCTATCCATATTGTCTTGCTTAATGGAAATACAGGCCATGTTGTAACAGTCGGCCCAGAGTCGTCTGTTAAACTAGATGTTGTTGTGCTTGGAGGAGATTTTAATAATGAGGACGAAGATGGATGGACTGAAGAAGAATTTGAGTCTCACATTGTGAAGGAGCGTGATGGGAAAAGGCCGCTTCTTACAGGAGACTTGCAAGTGATATTGAAGGAAGGTGTAGGTAGTCTTGGTGAGTTTACATTTACTGACAACTCTAGCTGGATTAGAAGCAGAAAGTTCAGGCTAGGCTTAAAAGTTGTATCAGGTTCTCGAGAGGGAATTCATATTCGAGAGGCAAAAACAGAAGCCTTCAGTGTGAAGGATCATCGAGGAGAATGTGAGTCTGTTAAATGTCAAATTATGTGCCATTTTTTATGCAAATCACAATTATCTTATCTGTTGTAGTTCTGTGACTGTCTTATTCTTCAGTGTACAAGAAACATTATCCACCTGCATTAAACGATGATGTTTGGAGATTGGAAAAGATAGGAAAAGATGGATCCTTCCACAAGAGGCTAAATAAAGCTGGCATATATACGGTGGAAGACTTTCTACGGCTCATCGTGAGAGACTCTCAGAGGCTCCGAAATGTAATAATATCAAACCTATAACGTCGGAAATTAATTTGATAATTGTGGTTATATCCAACATTTTCTTTTTATTTTTCACCTAATTGTCTCAGATCCTGGGAAGTGGAATGTCAAATAAGATGTGGGATGCTCTTGTGGAGCATGCTAAGACCTGTGTTCTTAGTGGGAAGCTCTATGTCTATTATCCTGATGATATGAAGAGTGTCGGGGTTGTTTTTAGCAATATTTATGAGTTGTGTGGTTTAATCTCTGGTGGACAGTATCATTCAGTTGATTCTCTTTCAGAGGATCAAAAGGTTTGTATTCTTGAATTCATTTTCCTCTTTTACATAATTATGTTTGATTCTTTTTTCTCTTTTCTTTTCTTGAATAAGTTGCTTACCCATCTAATAATTTTGTAAAATTAAGAATAGAAAAAACATTATGCTCTACAATTTGCTTGCAGTAAAGCAGAGAAGAATTCATATTTTCCAGCACCTCCAAAAAAAATATTAACTTTGTCATATTGGATACCGAAGTCAAGGCAATGGGTGTTATCGAGCGTCCCTAAATGGGTTAAATCTAGGTTTTTGTTATTCACAACCCAAATCTTTCGGCCCAACCGTGTTTGACCCTAAAGTATTTGAGACCGAGTATTTTTACTAAAGCCATTTTCTGCCTATTTAAATCCAATACCGATCTTCCAGCCACCACCCTATTTTTATGCAATTTGCACGATTTTTTTACTGAAGTTGTTTTTAGCCTCTTTAAATGCTGAGGATATTATGTTTATTGACGAAACAAGGATGTCAACCAAAAGCTTGAACTATGGAGAAGCATGTTAGAGAGTAAGGGTTTTCGGATAAGTAGAAGTAAGATTAAATACCTGCATTGCAGGTTTAGTCAGCATGAGAGGAGAGAAGTTGAGGCGAGATTAGATGGGATTGCAGTGCTAAAATGCAAACAATTTAGATATTTAGGCTCATTTTGTCAAGACAATGGAATGATAGATGAAGATGTTACTCATAAGATTAAAATGGGATGGTTGAAATGGAGAAGTTTTACCAGGGTGTTATATGATAGAAGGATACCTATCAAAGTGAAAGATAAACTCTATATAACAACTATAAGACTGACTTTGTTGTATCATGTATGGTAGTGAATGTCGGGTAAAGTCCAACATATCCACAATATGAGTGTCGCAGAGATGGATATGGCGGATGCTAAGATGGATTTGCGGTCCTACCAGATTAGATAGGATTAGAAATGACCGCATTCGCCAAGAAGTGCAAGTAGCACACATTGAGGATAAACTGCGAGAAGGTCGCTTGAGATGGCTTGGACATGTTCTGCATAGACTTATAGATGCACCGGTCCGTATGTGTGAAACTTTGGTAAGTGAAGGTGTTAAAAGGGGACAGAGTAGACCTAAAATTATATGGAATGAAGTGGTCTCAGAAGACCTACAATTGCTTAGTATCAATACAAACTTAACTAAAGATAGGGCATAATGGAGGAAAAAGATCCATAATAGGTGATAGCTACTAGTTGAGTATAGGTTTTAGACTCGTATGAAACTTTTATTATTATTCTTCTTATTATTATTGTTGTATTTTTCTCTTTTATTTATTTTATTTTTTATATAATTTTAATGTATTTTTTTCACTTTTATTTTGTTTATTATTATTATGATATGATATGAGCTTAAATGACGAAATGAGGATTCATATAACCGACCCTAACTTATTTGGGAGTTATTGTTTTTAGCCTATATTTTGATGTGGTTTGTACTCTTTCTTTTATCTCTGTCATATTGTAAAACGTTGAAAGTAGTGGTTATTAGTATATAACATGTTACTACCATTTGCATAAGCTTGGCTTTGGATTGTACCTTCCCGGTATGAGGAAGAGCTTAAGCAAACATCAAACTTTTCTTGCAGGAATATGTGGACAGCTTAGTCAAGAAGGCATATGACAACTGGATGCATGTTGTTGAATATGATGGCAAATCTCTTTTAAGCCTTAATCAGAATAAAACCTCAGATGCTCCTCAGTATGATCCTTCAACTGGTTCTCAGAACCATCCTAATTCATTTGATCATCAACTCAATCTGCCAAGTCTTCCTGCTTCAACTTCATCAGAGCAGCCTCCTATGAATTCAGGATTGAACATGGGATTGGAAGGTATATATATATGCATCAGATGCAAGATATTAGTTTGATGCTTAAGAAATGTTATCTTGAAGTGTGTTCTATTGTGTTCATTGTTTTGCTTTTACTGCTGAGTTGGCTTCTTAGTGAGTTCCTATGGTAACTGAAAGATAATTCATTTCTGAATATGACTCTAAATGATAAGAAATTCCACACATCCAGTAACGTAAGCCTGAACTTTGAGTGTAAATAACGCATCGCATATTCTCTGGCATGCCCTTTTTTCTTAAGTTTGAGACAGTGTTGTTGTAGACTTGTGTTACCGTGTTGTCGTCCTTTACCAGTCTATGATTGGCGATCTTCTGATAACTTGTTTCCCGCAACATGGTTTGTCATTTTTACCTGCTTGCACTTTCTCTTCATTTAATCAACTATGCCTTCATATCCAAGAGTTATGGGTTTATTGGGAATAGTTCTTTGCATTAAGACATCAAAATTTGACATATAGCTTTAACAACCCAAGAGTTGGAAAAACAAATTAATTTTATATCTATCTGATTATCTGTAGAGCACTTTAAGTTGTAACCTTTGCTGGTCAATACTCAATAAAGAGAGTTATACTTGTGACTTTTGGGCTTTTGTTGTCCTCTATTATACACACATACAGAGGCAAGTACATCTTGGCTCTGTGGTTATAGTGCTTTAGAAAGAAACCTACTGTAGATGTCACAAGTGAATTCCTTTCTAAGCAAGTTATCCATTGTTTCAGCATTTTACTCCCTCCAACAATTCCACCTATTTTAGAAAATATAGCTAGTTGCGAATCTCAATCGAAGAGGACTGCAATAGTGTTGAATCAGTGTGAAAAAGTCTGAGTATGATAATGTGATGTTTTACTCTTAACCACTTATGAAAGATCATTCCTCATGTATTTGGTGGTCTGCGTGGAAAGAAAGGAATCTCAGATGCTTCCAGAACAAAAGCAACAACATCCAGAAGATGAAGATGAATTGTTTGCTTTTGTTTCGTTTTTGGTGTAAACAAGAGTTTATGGAAGATCTAGAATCAGTGATGAATGTTTTAGGCATTTTTGTAATTTTGCTAATAAGGTTGAAGATCTTCCTGATAATCTCCTATATTTGCAATTAGTAAACCTGTAACATGTTGTGGCAGGTTTGATTTTTGGAATAGAATACAAGTGACCTAAAAAAATTTATGTCCAAGGCAATTTACTTCTTAGTCACCATCTATGTTGCTCAGACTCTTCTAAAATGTTGACGGGTGCGTGTTTGATCCTCCAAAAGTAGTGCATTTTTTGAGGATTTGACGTGGGTTCGGCAACATTTTTGAAGAATCTGAGCAACATAGGTCACCATACCTAGTAAGTTTGTCTCGTAAAATGGGACAGAGTACCTTAAGCTTTATATTTTACTGCCATATATGACATGAACTCATTCTAGTTAAGCACTCGAATGCTTTGGAACTCTTCCCTAACAATTCGTTGATCTATGTATGAATAATTGCCCAGTTGAGCTAGCTCATTAGATATGCAATAACACCTATTTGTCTCTTGCATATCTTTTATCAAGTTTTGCTTCATAATGAACATATCTCTGTTTTGCCAGGGTATAACGATAGTCTAATGGGTACATATACCACAGAGTCTCAGAACACAAATGTTAGTGTCAATGAACAGTTAAGTGGTGCTTCATTTTCTCAAAACCACTTTGTAGGCATGTCGCAACAAGCTCAGCAACCTGGAAGTGAGAGTAGACTGGCCCTTCACCCACCACAGCCATCATTTTCTAGCTTTTTTGCTGCTAGCACTCCTAATTCATCCTATAAAGGAACTGATGACTTCTTCACAGAGGAAGAGATACGCACCAGAAGTCATGAAATGTTAGAGAATGACGACATGCAACATCTTCTCCATATATTCAACATGGGTGGCCAGCATCATGCTTCTTCTAGTACCTCAGAAGATAATAATTACCCATATGGATCACCATACATGCCCAGTATGTCTTCAAGCTTTGGTATTGATGAGGACCGTACACGTTCAGGAAAGGCTGTCGTTGGGTGGCTCAAACTGAAAGCAGCATTGAGATGGGGCATCTTCATCAGGAAGAAAGCTGCTGAGAAAAGAGCACAGATTGTTGAATTGGATGACCCCTAGATTTGATTTTACACTTCTCAATCCACTTGGAGGCCGAAGTCACTTCAAATTCGATAAATTCATTTCCTTGTAAAGTATGCTTGCAATGTGATGTTTGGGCTTCCTCTGATGAACACTGTCACTCGCTAATGGAGTTTGGTCGTCTAGCCATGAATACACATCTGGTGCTAGTTTAGGCTCAATTCAGCATCTGGAAGTGTTCTGATATTTTCTCACCACATGATTTGCATTTTGAAGATATTGTCATTCTTGCTCCTGGCTGATAGAGACTTCCCATGAATAAACCCACGTTGAAAAAGACATCAGCTACCCCTGGGAGAGATGCAAGTAACTTCAGTTCTCTCAAGTCAAGATGTTTGTTAGCTGCTAGTTTACTTTCTTATTAATGTTGACTAGTGTTGTAATTCCCCTAGTGTTTTCTTCTAAACCAGTTTCAATCAAAGAAAATCCTATGTTTACTCTATAAAACAATTGTATATGGAACTGATAAAAATAGGATATTTGGTGCTTTAAGCACTTCTTGTTCAACTTGTGTAGCTCCAATGTGTTGGCATTCTGTATCAGAGACATCTTCCTCATCCAGGATACAAATCAAAGCATGCTTTCTTGCAGCTATATAGACAAATTAAAACAAAATTATGTATTATCTCTACCTAGGCAAAATTATGATTATAACAATAATCAGAATTTTAATAATGTAAGATAAATAATGATTAGGTCAATCATATTCCCCAACTTTATTGGACTTTACACACGAAAAACTAACAAGATCTTGAATTTCTATTGAGTGGCCCTTGAATGCTAAAAAAGTGTGTGGATCATGGTGAGGCTATAGGTTATGTAAATGTTTTGGAAAAAAGTGTCTGAAAGCCGTATCACCAAAAAATTCAGGAACTGATGAAAAATTGAGAAAATTGTTTAATTCTTGTTGAGTGACCCTAAATGCTAAAAAAAAAAGTGGCATGGATTATGGTGAGACTATAAGTATTGTTCCCCCAGGTCATTGCATATGGCCCTGTAAAGGTTTTGGAAAAAAGTGCCCGAAAGGTATATATATCACCAAAAAAATTATGGACTAACATGAACAAAAATACTAAGAAAATGACTTAATTCCTAGGACCCTAAATGCTAAAAAAATAGTATGGATCATGTTGATGCTATACATATTGTTCTCCAGGTCATTACGTAGGGTCCTGTAAATTATTTCGAAAAATGTGACAAAAATCCATCACCAAAGAATTCATGTATTAAAAATATGAAAAATTGAGAAAATTGTCTAATTCTTGTTGAGTGGTCCTTAAATGCTAAAAATGACGTGGATCATAATGAAGCTACATGTATCGTTCCTCACGGTCATGCAAATATTTTGCAAAAATTGTGCCTGAAATCCATATCATCAAAAAATTCATGTACTAACACATACGAAAACTAAGAAAATCGCCTAAATGTTTGTTGAGTGCCCCCTAAATGCTAAAAAAGTGGTGAGGCTATACATATTGTTTTCCCAGGTCATTGCAGATGGTCCTGTAAAATTGTTCCAAAAAATGTGTCCGAAATTCATATCACCAAAAAATTCATGTACTAATACACGAAAAACCTAAAAAATCGCCTAATTCCTCTTGAATGACCTCTAAATGCTAAGATAGTGGTGTGGATCATGGTGTGTATACATATTGTTCTTCAAGTCATTACAAAGGGTCTTGTATTTTTTTGCAAAAAATGTGTCTGAAATCGATATTACCAAAAAAAATCATATACTAACACACCACGAATAATTGAGAAAATCGTCTAATTTGTGTTGAGTGGTCCCTAAATGTCAAAAAGTGGCGTGAATCATGGTGAGACTATACATATTGTTCCTCGGGTCACTACGGAGAATCATGTAAAGTTTTGCAAAATAAATACCCAAAATCCATATCACCAAAAAATTAATGTACTAACACACGAGATATTGAGAAAATCGTCTAAATCTGCTGATTGCCCCTTAATACTTAAAAAGTTGCATGAACCATTATGAGGCTATATGTATTATTCCCATAGGTTGTTACGAAATGTCTTGTAAAGATTTTATTAAAAAAAGGTAACTAAAATCTATATCATCAAAAAATTCATACCAACGAAAACCTGAGAAAATCTCCTAAATTCTGTTGTGTGGCTCTTAAATGCTAAAAAATGATCTGGATCATGGTGAGGTATATTTATTTTTCCCATAGGTCATTACAACGGGTTCTATAAAGTTTTTGCAAAAAATGTACCCAAACCTATATTACCCAAAAAATCATTTACACACACGAAAAATTGAGAAAATCGCCTAATTCTTGTTGCGTGGCTCTTAAATGCTAAAAAAAATGGTTTGTGTCATGGTGAAGTTATATGTATTGTTCCCACATGTCATTACGAAGGGTCATGTAAATTTTGTTGAAATATATGCCCGAAATTCAATTACCAAAAAATTCATGTTCTAATATACACAAAAAATCAAGAAAATCGTTTGATTCCTGTTGAGTGGCACACCTAAATGTGACCTCTGAATCGAAATTCGATTTTCTATTGAGATCCGATCCTAACACCCAACCCCGATGATGAATTTGATACCCGAACTAGACATTTGACCTAGATCCTGATGTCAACCCTTGACCCAAGAACTGACTTCTAAATCAGAACTCGACCTTGACGGCCAATGCATGATCCAACTTTTGAATCAAAATATGACGTATCACCAACTCGGGACCCGATCCCGACACCCGTCGCGGGACTCGACTCTGACTCCCTATCTGGGACCCAACCTCCACCTATACTCGGAACGCCACTATGACACCTGACTCATAACTCGACTTCGACACCCAATCCGAAATCTAATCTCAAATTATGACTCGAAATCCGACATCAAAATAGGATCTGACCCAATTCGAAACTCAGAAGTTGGGTCTCCAATCAAAGTCATAATTCGAATTCCGAATCTAACATCAACAGTTGGATCCCGAATTAATATTGAGAATCGATAGCCAAAACTTCAGTTAGAATGAAAGGTTGAGGTATGCGGTTTGAAAATTAGTTCCAAAAAAATATTTTCTTTACTCTTTGGAGGTAAGACATTTTCCTTAAATTTAAAAAAAATAAAATTTTCAAAAACATAACACGAGTAAATTGAAAAATCTTTGTACCAAACACACAAATCTTTTTCAATAGTACAAGGGCAATTTTGGTTCATTTTTTCAAATTGACGATAATACCCCTACAACTCTATCTATGGATTGACAAAATCAACCTCTTTTTCAGGGGCAGCGGGGCGTAGAGAGTACCAAATACCCAAATTAGGGCCAAATTGGGAACACACTGAAATCGCAGGAAGTATAAAAGAGGTTGAAAGAGCTTTTTGGTGTGTGTAAATTTCACAGTATTGTTGAGATTTAGCTTCTTCGCCTTCAAACTCTCTCCTCCTAAAGAAGCAGAAACACAACACAGATAAGCAAAAAATTCTCTAATTTTGGGTATGCAAATCCCCCGAATACTCATATATTCTTCTTCTTCTACTACTACTACATATACATATACATATAATGTCTTCTTCTCACATTCTCTATTTCTGCCATTTATCATTTCCGCCCATACTCATACAAGGTTTTTTCCTTTTGCCCTTTATCAATTTTTACCATCTCTATGTTTTTTTAGCTTTATTATGGAATTACCGGTTCAGAATCTTGAATTTTTATATATAAAACGTTGATAGATGTGTACGGACTTATCTATGTTTGTGTTAGGGTTTTGTTACTCATTAGTTTTTCTGGGTGCATTTGTTTTTTTGAGCTCTGGGTTTTCAAGTTTCTCTCTTTTTCGGATCTTTGATTTGGGTCGTTCTCAATGGGAGACTGAATTTTCACTAAGGTAATTTTTTGATGAACCCCCTTGTGGTATCCTGGCTCCGACCATGGTTGTTCTGTTTACCATTTTTGAAAGGAAAAAAAATGGATTTTGTGTTGGGGGTGGTGTTCATATTTTTTAGCTTTGATTTTAACTCCTCAGATGTCTGAATTGTTAAATGTATTCTTAGTTATATGTTGGTAGTAAAATTGGTTGAGTTCAGTGAAGAGCTTTTGTTTATTTTTAATAGGTGTATTGAGCGTTTGATTATTTTGTTAATTTTTGAGCTCTGGGTTTTCAAAATTATCTTCTTTTTTTTCCGGATGTTTGATTTCTAAGATTTTGTTTTGCGGTTGATTTTAACTCCTTAGATACCTGAATTGTTATATGAGTTCATAGTTCTATGTTGGTTCTAAAATTGGTTGAGTCCACTGAAGAGCTTTTGTCCTTCTATAGACATTTTGAGCACTTTAAACATTAGACAAACAAGTGGTGAAAGTTATCTTAACTTTTTGAGGAAGTGTCTTTGCTATTTTTCTATGCATTTTTATCTTTTGGTCTATTGATAATAGTGTATTTTCTTTCTTATGACCCAAGAAGTTTCATTTCTCCATTGTTTACTACTTCATCTTATATTTATGCCACCATGGGCTAATGAACATTGGGCTTCGAAAGATGGAGAAGGAAGAAAGTGGTAGAAGTAGTGTTTCTATAAGTTTGAAACTGGTTGCACATTTGTTGATTTTGTATTTTTGTCTCCCTGAATTTATTGAAATATTATCTGCCCTACATGTGTTTCCTTCTTGGTGCACAACAGGAGAAAGTACTGAACTTCCTTCATTACTTGCATGTCCATAGGGTGGACTTGCTCTTTTAAAGAAAAATATGATTTTGCCATCCTTTGACATACCTATATAGCTAACCCTAAGTAATTTGGGTGTGAAACAGTTGATTGACTAATTGGTTGATTGATTGATGTATATCTGTCAACAAGGAAAAAAGCTAACATAAATGTGGTCTGCAGGCCTGTTTATTTGTTGTATGAGAAAATCTGCAACGCGAAACAGTCATGGCAGAGAATACTGAAATTGATGACCGTGTGGATCTTGATGATGAAAATTACTCTGAGGAAGATGAAGATGCAGAACTGATAGAAGATGAAGGAGCTGGAGAAGTCGGTGATGAAAATGGCGAAGAACAATCATATGATTCTGGAGGTGGAGACAGTGGGAGAGAGCAGTCTCCAGAGGCAGATATGGGTGATGTTTCGGAGCCAGCTGCAGATGAAGAAAAGCCTAGTGCTTCTCTTTCTGAAGAGGAACAAAAAGAGCATGCTGAACTTCTAGCTCTCCCTCCACATGGGTCTGAGGTTTTTATTGGTGGTATTCCTCGAGATGTTTCTGAAGAAGACTTGAGGGATCTCTGTGAACCACTCGGTGAAATACATGAGGTAGTTCCAATTACTACCCTGGAAGTAATGTGAAAGTTTTGCAAGAGGCATATGTTTGTGACATACTTCAATTGTTTGCTTTTCCCTGATTGTGGCATCATCTCATATCTTGGCAGGTCAGAGTCATGAGAAATAGGGATACTGGTGAAAGCAAGGGTTTTGCCTTTGTAGCATTCAAAACAAAAGATGAGGCACAAAAGGCTATTGAAGAATTGCATAACAAAGAATTCAAGGTGATTTCTGCATCCACACTTGGCTTCATTGATCATATTTTTCTATAACTCTATCTTCTCTTTTAGTTTAAGTGCATAATTTTGTAATTTATTTGTTTTTGTGTTTATTATCAATCCAGGGAAAAACCTTAAGGTGTTCACTGTCAGAAACTAAATACAGATTGTTCATTGGTAATGTACCAAAGAGCTGGTCTGATGACGACTTCAGAAAAGTCATTGATGGGACTGGTCCTGGTGCAGAAACAATAGAACTCATAAAGGTGTGTATTGATGTCCTAAACACTTATATAAATTGTTGCAACTCTATCATGGGCATCTCATGGACAATTATAAACTTCTAATATTTGACTGAAGGATCCTCAAAACCCAGCACGTAATAGGGGCTTTTCTTTTGTTGAATATTACAATAATGCCTGTGCGGATTACTCTCGGAGAAAAATGGTAAGTACAAATTTTAAGCTGGAGGGAAATTCACCAACTGTCACCTGGGCTGACCCAAAGATTACACCTGATCATTCTTCTGCCGCTGCTCAGGTAAAATCCATATATCTCACAGTTACTTGAGTAGCTTTTATGAAATCTTAAGCAAATACTCTTGATATGTTGTTTCTCCAAGTGTCAAATGTCACATGCTTGGTGTTTGATTCTTACTATGAACCCTTACCAACAGCAGAATGATCAGTCCCTTATTCTTTTTTTCCACTTGTGGCCCTGTTGGCTTGACTGCAGTACGCTACCTGTCCTCCCCCCCTCCCCCCTGTATTTCCAGAAAATTGCTTTCATCTTCTTCTTTTTCTTTTTATTGGGTTTGAGTCAAACTTCTTTTCTTTGTTTACTGCATTGTGGGTGTGGCTAGGAATGAGGAGGGGGATAAGGCTGGTATTTTTAATGTGCATAAAACTAATGAACTTATTGTCATTATATATTTGAGTTGCATTAGATACTATTGAGTCAGGAAACTGTGATGGTAGCTCAAACTTTTTGGTTCTCTGGGCGTGCTGTAACCATAGCTGGGGGAGAGTTGTGGTGGGTAGCTTTACTGCAGAATTCATAGTGTATATGATTTGTTAAGAACTAAAACTCGTAAACCTAGTGCCTGCTAAAGATACTCTTACATGATTATGGAATAGTGGAGTGATAGTAGAATTAATGGAAGAACAAGTAAAGAATCACAGAATAAAATAGATGAAGGTGTAGAAATAGATGTTTGATACAAAATTGAATTAAATAGGTAATTATTGGCAAAAAAGCCGAATACCTTCTATTGGGAAATTTCAATTCAGCACCAAGAGCATTTGAAACCCCCAAGAGGAAATCAAGTCAAGCAAGCACCAATGAGGGTTTGGAAGTTGAGTAAGGATACAATCTATATTCATCAAAGGCTAGCTAAGAAGGAAGAACAACCCCTGGAAAACTATTTATACCATGGGTTACATTGGTCGTAAATAAATAAGTACCCAAATTAACCTTGAAAGTAGGACTAAGAATAGCTCATCCCAGGATTCAATTCTGCTGGTTCGGAATGCAAAGCGCAGGAGGTGCTTTTGGTCTGAGTGTTCACTGGCCCAAAATGTTGCCTATTTTGTGGGGGTGTGCTTTTGGGGGTGGAATGCATTGCCTCCATTCTGTTGCCAAAAACATCGGTGCAAAATTGACGGCGCTTTTGATGCCATTCTTACTCTTGGCCTTTTGTACACCTGTTCTCTTGAGTTGAACCTTTGACCCCCTTCCTTGAGCACTAATTAGGTCATATTGTATACTTCCATAGGCTCCTCCTGTGGCTCTTCTAAGCATCCAACCTTTTCAAAGAGAGTTAAAAGTCTTCAAACTTTTGTTTGGTATCTTTGCCGGACTTGGTGTTGGGCTAGGTACTTTTTGTGCTATCATCAAGGTAGTGTGTGCGAGCTGGCATGGTCACTACTATTACATCCCTAAAAGAAAAAAGATTAGTCATAGTGAGCTAAATCACATAGTTGGTAGATGGACAATATGGAGAGAGAGAGAAATGACGGATGTTTTGAAAACAGGAGCAACAATGTGCAGGAGATTAAAACTTAAATGTATTTTGTTGTTCTGATTTTGGTGTACAAATGTTTACTCTAATGAGACTGAGTCAATTCTAGATGTTTTAGGGTCCATCTAGAGTTAGGATTGTTTTTTTTTTTTACCTTCCTCTGTTGTAAATATGGTTCTTCCAGTACTACCTAAGTACTAATATCAATACAAATGTTACCAGTTTCAAAAAATAAATCCACATTTGGTATGGTGTTAGGTTACTTGTTATATTGTCCAAATCCAATACGAATCAATTGTCTGATTGAAGATCCACCCGTGCAAAATAATGAAATCTTTTCTATCAGTTAGTTTTATTAAGCGACAAAGCTATGCAAAGTGAGGAATCACTGCTTCATGGGTGAAGCTATGCACTTAAGATAAATGTGATCTCCAAAGAATTACGCGCAAAATGATTCCGATGAGGAATCCGGTTATGAATCCCATCTTGAGGTGTTGGATTATTCTTGACATTATTGTAAATAAGCATTGAAATTAGTATTTTTATTGAAATTGGATTATTATATTACTAAAGTCATATACGTATCATATTTTTTAATTTTCTGTAAATAGTAGTCCGGCCCTTCCCCAGACCTCGCACAGCGTGATCTTAGGACCCTGGGTTACCCTTTTTATTGTCTATTTCCAGTAAATAGTGCTCTTCACATAAAGAACCATGCTCATCACTTTTTGCTTTCTGCTTCAAATCCTATGGGACCTTATTTTTGCTTCTTTGTGCTTTTCGCTATTAGAAAGACTCTTATTTCAACCTGTTTCTGCTAGTTTGCACATTGTATTACACATCTTCTGTTGTCTTTTGCAGGTTAAAGCACTCTATGTGAAGAACATTCCAGAAAACACTCCTACTGAACAATTGAAGGAATTGTTCCAACGCCATGGTGAAGTTACCAGAGTTGTTATGCCGCCAGCCAAGGTTGGTGGTAAAAGAGACTTTGGATTTGTCCATTATGCAGAAAGGTCAAGCGCTCTGAAAGCTGTTAAAGACACTGAAACATATGAAGTAAATGGTAATGTTTCTAGACATGTAAATACCAAGTGGAAAACATACATTGCATAAAGGAAAACTCAGGATCTACATCTGAGTGTTCCACTGGCTCCTCCTGTAAATCACTTCTCCCCTTCCCAACAAGGAAAAGAACAAAAGGAAAATAAATAAATCACGAGATAGAGAGAGGAGGGGTGAGGGTGGGCATGAAGTTAGTCCGTCATTGTGAGGACATACCTAAAGTGATCAATGAGTAGAGATGGATGTGCTTGTGATATGTTTTTTTTTTGTTTAAAAAGTCCTTGATCATCTGAGAATTTTCATTTGTATTATGCGCTTCAAGGATCTATTTAGGAACATTTAGTACCAGCTGAGGCTTTGTGTTGAACAATTCCTAGTTTGCTATAATTGATATTTTCTTAGGATTTGCTAAATCTAGTTGGAAAACTTAGTAATGAAAGTTGGAATTCTTATTCCTTTATACATAAACTGTACTGATGGCATATTCTGTTATATCATAGATAGATTGTGTTAAAGTTAGGAGGATATCATAAAGAGATTACAAAGAAGAAATGCCCATAAGTGTTGTCAGGAGTGTGAGGCCTATTTTGTTTTTGTGCTGAACTTGGGGTGAAAGCAATCTAGATACTATAGCCTGTATTTGGATCAACTCTCATCCTGTGTAATTATTTCTAGGACTTCGAGGAAATAAGTCTAGAGTTTGAACTGTACTACACTAAAGTCAGGTTACTTCAGTTGTCAGGAGTCTGGTGCCTTTGTTTCTGAATCAAAGCAAAATGACCATCTGAATATAGCCAATTTTCACATCACCTCCTCTCATCCTCTATAATTTCTTTTTTTAAAGATTTTGAAATTAAGTATTACAGTTTGGGCTGAACAAAAAGTAAGATTGGCCAAGTCCAATTGTCATTGACATACTTTTTTTTTTCATCTGACCTTGGGGTGCAAGCGATCTATATGCTCATTTTTTATCAACTTTTATAACACTGCAAATGTTTTCTTTCAAGAGTTTGAAACAGTTAGTTTCAAATTTGGGACTATCAAACTATGATTAACCAGATCCCATTGTAATGGATGATGCCTGTTTTTTTCAAGTCAAACTGACTTTGGGGTGAAAGCTCTAGATATTTCCCAGTTTTGGATCAACTCTCATCTGTGTATGCTCTTTTTCCATTTCAAGATTTTCAGACAAGTTTCACTGCTTAGGGCTGTGCTGAAACTAAAATCAACTCAGTTCAGTTGTCAGGAGTGTAATGTGTATTTCTGAATCCCGTGACAGTTATAGGCTTTTCCTGGATCAAGTCATCCTGTGTAGATCTGTTTAAAGACTATGAACCTAGTTACGAAGTCTGGACTCTGGACTGTACCAAACTATAAGATGAACAGTTAAACTAAAAATCTAGATTAAAAATGTCCCTTAATCTTCCATCTCAAAGAGAGAAATTTCCATTACTCAGGTTTTGCAGCTCTTGCAAGATCAATTAATTTTTAGTTAAGCCTAAAATTGGTTCAACCTATCACACAAATACAACTTTTGTCAAAGTTCGTTGTTAGTTCAATTGCACTCAACAAGGACCCATGATCAAATTAAAGTAGTAGATACATAGTGAAAAGTATCTGAATGAACTGAATGGATACATAGGATTTATAGTTGTCATGATCAAGTGATGGTTGCCTATGATGTATCCTCTCTTTCAAGTAGAAAGTCATACTACAAGTCAAACTTCCAACCAAAGAATCTTTTCATTTTTTGGATAAGTAATGAGGATCTTATTGATGATAACCTGCAAAAAGAGATTGCTGCTTGGGTAACAAAGAATCTCTTCTTTTTTGGGGCGTCTTCTTGAGTTTGAAACTTCTAAAAATTCCTCCTTTGCTTTGTTGAGCTAGACCTGATTTGAACGTCATTCTTATGGTCTTCTCTCTTGGGGTCGTTTGCTCCATCAAATTCTGCTTCCCTCCTTGCCATCAAGTAGCTTTTGGTGCGCCAGTTAGGTTATTCTAATTTGTCTCTTCCAACTTAAGAAAAAAACTGCCTACCCAAATTTGTTTTTGGGAAGCCATCCTCAAAGATGATTCAACCTACATTTTTTTCAATTAATTAGAATCACTTTTAACCTTGTGAAATATTCTTGAACCTCTCGTTGCATTCGTGCTTTACTAGATGTCCTCAGTTGTTTTTCTTTCTTTCTTTCTTTTTCATGCAAGACTCACATTTTCTCTTTTGAGTATAAATGCTTTTTATTTCAGTACAACGATTAGAGACAACAAGATCAATCATTAGTTCATTGGGCATCTCCCATTTACCGTCAACTTATTGCCAAGTATTTGTTTTAATCATAAAAGAGAAAAATCAATTACCATGATATCGATGTTGATAAGTTGTCCCACATCGATTGTGGGATCTGAATTGGTCTCTTTATATGCTTTAGGACAATTCTCAGCTCATGAGCTAGCTTTTGAGGCCAAGTTAGGCTGATGGCTCATTTCTTATCATAGTATCACAGTATGACACCTATTATTATGTGTCCCAATGTTTGCATATTATGTTGTTCATACTCGAGTTGGCACACTTGAGCAGGGTGAAGGGGGTTAAGTGGTCCCACATTGCTTGTAGGACATGTAATTGATCTCCTTGTATGGTCTTGGGTATTCCTCACCTCATGAACTGGCTTTTGAGGTTGAGTTTGGGTATGGTTCATTTCTTATGAGATGCTTTGTTGCATTTAAACCACTAAAGGTGGGCAAAGGGCAATTTGCGATCATATTTTTATTATGAAATATATCTAGTTCGTTCTGAGTTTTGCTAGCACTGTAGTGTTACAAGTATTAGACCTAAGAAAGAACATAAAATTGGAAGACATGGCATCCTGCATCTAAGGGTTGAACTAGTGGCCAGCGGGGTAGGAGGAGAATCATGAGGTGTTAGGTTCAAATAAGCAAAAACAAAAGGTGTTTTCTTACCATCCCCACCTTGGTGGAGAGTTATCCTATACCTTAGTGGTCGGAGGTAGCAGGTACCCGTTTGAATAGTCGAGGTGCATATGCGTTGGTCCGGACACAAAAATGATTAAAAAGAAGGCATCCTATCACTTTTACCTCAACTTAAGTCTTCCCCTGAGTTTGAATGGTAAAAGCAAAAACTCACCAAAATCATTGAAATACTATTAGCAAATATCATTTCACAATTGGGTTTAAATTCCTTGAGCTACTTGTTAGATTATTTTTTTTTGAAGGCATGTAATATGGTTAAAGATTGTGCTTTAGTATTTTAAATTATTAAGGATCTGCTTATGCATGAATATACTTCTATATTGCAAATTCTGGACTTAGTATTTGCAAATACTAATTTGGGCATGAGTATTTGCAAATACACAACTTTTGTGAAATATTGGTTTGAAGGTGCATTTCAAGTGAAATATCGGTGCCCATTCACAGTTTTTTAAACTTTTCGGAAATTTTTTTACCAATGAAGTTTATTGCCGAAACTTTTTCTACCAATGGAGTTTATAGCGAAACATGTTTCTACTTCCACAAACTTGTCTCAACTCTGATTGAATTGCTCTTTACTTTTCAACTTTGACTCGAATATTGTACAATGCCTAATGAACGAGTTGGGTTGTTGGGTCTTGGTATATTTCCTGCTGATAGGTTGTTGGCTTTGAGGAGTGTTGTCATTGTTGTATTGATATGTGCTTCCGTAAATACTTTTAGTTTCTCTCTCTGAATTATAATCTAGAATTTCCCTGTGCATTTAGTTGTGTGATCTCCATTTAATTGGTCTAAAATGATGTAAAGTTGTGGAAACGTACAACCAGAACATATCTTGATGGTATGGTATTGCTACGTAGCATGGAGGGCTACTTAACTTTTAAAGAATGGAAATACCACGAGCACGGGGTTCCTTTTCCCAATATGAGGGGGTATTTTGTGCACATTAGCTTAGGATTATGTTATTACTAGAATAAGTTAAAAATGCCATGCATCTTTGTTTAGTCCGGTTTTGTGACAATTCTGAAATTTACGCTCATGCGTCACTGTATGATGCTTCTCTATTCAGAGGTTTAACATTACTTAGCATGTTAGTTTTATGATAGTGTCATTCTGTGTTTTCTGCTGTATTTTAATCAATCTGTCTACGATTTCTCAGCTGAATCAGCTATATGAAATCTCTGTACCAAACTAGAAATGTACTTGTGTATTTCACTTGGCAAATAAATTAAGTGGATGTGGATTGCAGGTCAGATGTTAGAAGTAGTTCTTGCAAAGCCTCAGACTGAAAAGAAGTTTGATGCAGCTAGTCCTCACAATGCGGTACCACATCATAATTATATTCCCCATCCAGGATATGGTGCATTTCCAATGAACCCGTATGCACCTCTAACAGCTGGTTATGGTGCTGCTGCTGCTGCGTTCCAACAGGTATTTTCTTTGTACTTCATGTCTTCATCAACGATTCTTCACTTTGTAATTGATCGTATTCATCTCATAGATTACTATTCTTTAGCAGCCTATGATATATGGTAGAGGACCAATGCCAACAGGTATGCAAATGGTGCCAATGGTTTTACCAGATGGTCAGATCGGCTATGTCCTGTAAGTTCCTATGAATATTAACATCTATTTCTGGTTGCCTCTAGCTCGTATTCTGAATATGAGTTTAAAGTTTTTATCATCACTACTGTAATTTTCAGTTTTTCGTATACTGGAGACTGGATGATCACATTATAACTAGATGTTCAGATAAATGTTGAAATATTCTAGTTTTGATAATGCAATATCTTAGCAACACCAATGAAGTATAGACTGTGCATAGAATAAATCAAAACCTTTTAACGTTGTGATATTTCCCATGCAGCCAGCAGCCAGGAGTTCAGGCACCACCT
The DNA here is from genome assembly GCF_000226075.1 of Solanum tuberosum. Lineage (NCBI taxonomy): Eukaryota > Viridiplantae > Streptophyta > Magnoliopsida > Solanales > Solanaceae > Solanum > Solanum tuberosum. The sequence goes on along the minus strand of NW_006239263.1, from coordinate 56,961 downwards.
GTTCGGCCTCGGAGGAATGACAGGAACAATGGTGCTGGTGGACCACAAGGACGAGGAGGAGGATCCAGTGGTGGCGGAGATGATTCCAACCGTGGTAGACGTTATCGACCATATTAGAGCGGTGAAATGTTGTACTTGCTACTTACATTGAACACCAGACCAGTAATCCAGGACAACTATTTCCTGTTTCCTCTTTATTTATAAAAAGGAAACTTAGTTAAGTAAAAGTTAGACCAATCTCAGCAACTTAATGAGGCATTGTAACTAAACAAACATAGATGTTGGAGATGTTTTGGGCGTTTCATTATATTGTCTGCTTGACTTTTAGTTCATAAATTGCTTCATGAATTGTTGAGATAAACTGCTTTGAGTCTCTTGTAGCTTCACTGTTTGTCATAGTCATTCCAGATTTGGATTTTTAGATGGAGCTAGCAGCCCTGGTCCTCTGATCCGTAACTGCAATGACATGAAGTGTGTGTCTGCTTGTTCAAATTTTGGATAGTTCAAGTGTCTATTTGCACACATTCAAAAACATTATATGTGTAGGATGTCACGTCGGGCGTGTGTGTGCTTGTTTAAATTTTGGATAGTTTAAAGTGTCTATTTGCACAAGTTGATATGCTCATCATAGTATTGAAGATCCCAAAAGATCAAACTATATTTATATCTTATAAGTATAATCTATCACTATAGGTATAAATTAGAGGGAATAATAATACACTAAAAACAACAATTGTTTTTTATGTGTATGTATGTTTAGTATTAGCAATTGTGCATATTCAAGCTATTGTATCTACAAGTTGTTCAAGTCTTTTTTCCAGTTGATCTAAACGAGTTCCCCAATCTTCTCTTATGCTCAATGGTCGAACAATTTTGTTACCGTAATCCGCCGTAGCTTCATTCTCTGCAGCTGTTTGTTCACTCACTTTTCTACTAGTTAACAATGAACCATCTCTTCCATTTCTCTTTTTCTTCATTTTCCGTGCCGTTGCTTTTTCCAGTGCCTGCAATACGTCAAATCCGGTCAGTTTCTTTTCTTCATCCTTTGAATCTACATGTTTTTCTTCTACTTGTTCTTCTTCTGCTTGTTGTATGTGCGTTGTTTGTGATTTCTTCCAAAATTTCTGCTTCTGCTCCGCCCTATAACCTAAATGATTTGTTTGCGATTTCTTCCGAATTTGCTGCGTTTGCTCCGCCGCATATGCTAAGTCGAGGTTTCTAAGCTGCGAGTAGAGCTGAAACTTCCTCGGAGATCCGGCCGAAAGGCGATTTGCCGCCGGTTTAGTGGTGGCGAATGGTGCCGGTGCGGCAACTGAAAGGCTCATCGCGGCCCACATGATTTTTCTGGTTACGGTTTAGAGAGGGAGGGAGATTGGAGTAATACAAATACAAATAAGTGAAGTGGAAATGGTCTGGTCAGGTGTGTGGACCAGAATTATTTGAGCCTCAACCTTGTAAAAATGGTGTGGGCTAACCTGATACATTGCGTCCCAAATTCAGATTACATCCTTCAACGTTTCGATACATCACATCTCGGTTTCGGATACTTCACTCAACATTTTTTCGATACATCTCCTATGTTTTGATACATCGCGTAAAGTGATGTATTCGACCGATACTTCGCGTAATGTATTCGATCGATTAATCGCGTAAAGTGATTATCTAGAATAGGAGAGAGTAGGGATTTTTGTAATTTTTTTCAAATGGTAGGAAATTTTAAAGAATATGGTAAAATAAGTTGTGTATTTAGGTAGTTTTTCTATTATTGATGGGAAAGAAACATTACAAATTACTAATTCAATGAAGAAAAATGATTACAACTTGATAGACTTGAAACAACTCAAAACTTCAAATCTTCCATACTTTAATGCTCATGATTTCTCTCTATTGCTTTAAAATTAAATGTTGGTAACCATAAAGGAATACACGACTTTCCTAGGCTAATTTATATAATCCTAATATAACCCTAATTTCTTTTCCAACAAGAAAAGTAACCATTCTACACAGAATAATAATTAAAGAAAATTAGAGTTCGTTTCTTACCAGCCAGATATTTCATCAGTTTCGTATTACTTGACTCATATTGACCTGACACACCTCTTAAGAAAACTTCATTAAGAAATGTATTTTACTAAACTAATCTGAGGTTTTGGATCTCTAAATTTGACTACTACTATTTTATACTCCCTCCATTTCATATTAATTGAATTGTTGAGGTATTTCACACATTTTAAGAAAAGAAGATTAAGACATAAATTAGGCTTAACTTTCCATTTTTACCCTTAATAATTATTATCAAAATTATGATTATAATAACTAAACATTAATTAATAACTAATTCCAATACTAACTAATGAAAGGTAAAATTGGAAAAACATTCTAAAAGTAGTTTTGAAAATTGAACAATTAAGTTAATTTGAAAAATGAAAAATGTCTCAACAATTCAATTAATATGAAATGGAGGGAGTAGTTTTTTAATACTAAGGGTAGTGTGGAAAAAATAAACTTATTGATTTATTAAAATGGACAAATAACTTGAAACATCTATTTTTGATATAAGAGCCAAGTAAAATGAAATGGAAAAGTAGCATACCTTGCAAGAGAATACATTCATAGATAAACATACATATCATTTAAAGCCCTAATAATTGATGCTGAACTGAAAACTAAAAGACTGTAAGTTGACAATTGAAGTTGCACTAGAAATTTTAAATTAATGTGTATTGTAGTAAAATATTCATATCAATCATTATTTCTTAAGAGGTGTGCAATGTCAAAGTGAACAAATAAAAATGAATGACTTTTTTTTTTGTCCCACCTCTATCAAGTAATAAAATTTCATTTATTTAAGAAGTAAAACATATGTAATTGTCTTATATATAAGTGTATGTGCCCATAATATTTAATACTACGTTGACTTGATAACTATAGAATTCTTTTTTTTATTCGATGTTTTGTATCCATTTAGTTCAAGAAAGCTAAATGTTTGGTTTCATGTTTTCAATCTATAATGCTACCTCTATCAAGTAAATGCATATGTAACTGTCTTATATATAAGTGTGTATGCCCATAAACTTTAAAACTATATTTGACTTGATAACTAGAATTCTTTTTTTCATTCGATATTTTGTATTTATTTAATTCAAGAAAGCTAAATATTCGGTAAGTATTTTAAGAAATACTGGAGGTTCGAATCCCTCTCCATCCGCGAGGTCATAAGTTCTCTCTTGCCTTATTATTTTCTATCTACAGTGTCTCATTTTCTTTCTTCCATGTCTCTATTAAGTAGTAAGATTTCATTTATTTAAGAAGTAAATGCATATGTAATTGTCTTATATATAAGTGTGTGCGCCCATAATCTTTAATACTAGCTACATTGATTTGATAGCTAGTTTTTTTATTTCATTCGATATTTTGTATTCGTTTAATTCAAGAAAACTAAATGTTCGATTTCTTATTTTCTATCTACAATATGTCTTTTTTTTTTTTTTTACATGCCTCTATCAAGTAATAAGATTTTATTTATTTAAGAAGTAAATGCATATGTAATTGTCTCATATCTAAGTGTGTATGCCCATAATCTTTAATACTACATGATAACTATAATTCTTTTTTCATTTGATATACGATGTTCTGTATCTGTTTAATTCTAGAAAACTAAATGTTTAATTTCTTGCGTTGTATTTACATATGTCTCATTTTCTTGCGTTGTATTTACATATGTCTCATTTTCTTTTTGTCCCACCTCTATCAACTAGTAAGATTTCATTTATTTAAGAATTAAATGCATACCTAATTGTCTTAATATAAGTGCTCATACTAATCTCTAATATTGAATCCACTTTAATATTTAAACAGATTAAAGAGAGAAGACAATCAAAACAAAAAAAGAGAAAGTCCAAATGAACTCATAAATATCACCTACTTTAAACAATAATCAGGCAAGCTGCCCAACTAAACTTGAGTGAACAATAAGGTGAGCAGTCTACCTGAAATTTGAAACTAAAAACATGCAATTTACTCCCACTTTTTTAGTTCACGTGGTATCGTTCGAATTTTAAAAGTCAAAACATTAATTAATTTTACTTTGGAATTGGATATGAATTTTTTAAATTTCTTGATATGAAAATTATATATTTGAAAACAATGTAAAAAATATTGTAATTCACAATAATCAATAATTTAAAATATTTAAAAAATATGTGAAAGATTTACAATTAAAGAAAAAATTGTTTAACTATTAAAATTTAAACAGAAACACATAAATTTGGACAGAAGGATTATTATCATCTAGACCACTATGGCTTGGCAGGGGTAGAGTTCCGATTTGCATTCAGTTAAGTACTATCAAGTACTTTTCTAAAAGTTTATTTTACCTTTATATCATCAATTGTTATTTTTTTATTTCTTTAAAATCAAGATATTTGTTTTTTTATCTATACAATAAATTTTCTGTAAAAAATATTATTTTCATAAAAAAAAATGAGAAATATTAATTGAGTGTATAAGTTTATGTCATTTTACAATGAAACAAATGAATGGAATAAATTATTATTATTATTATTATTAACAGAAACAATAATCTATAATTATAAACATATTTTTATGCAAGTAATACAAAAAAGTAAATGTATATTTTATAATGAATTCTTAAATATTATCTGATTTTTCATTAATAACAATCAAAATTTATTTATCTATATAAATAGTAGACAATTAAAGATATGTTAAACTTAAATATGCATGCTTATGATACATACATACTTACTTAATACATGCAATATTAAAATAGTAATCATAAAAAATAAAATAGAGCTTGCGACAAACTTATAAAAAAATTATTTTACTTACAATATTAATAAACTTAATTAAGTAAAAATTAATAAATACATAGGTTAAAAATCATTTTTTTTATATAATATAAAAAAAAACTAATACGTATATGAAAGATTGAAATGACAAGAATAAAATAAATACCGTATAGAATAACGATACAAATTTGGAAAAATTACTTAAATACACATCTTATTTTACCATAATCTCTAAAATTTCCTGCCATTTTTTTTCTTTCAAAAATCCTCTCTCGGATACATCACTCTCCACTCGCTGATACATTCATATCCCCTCTCGAATGCATCCCTCTCTGATACATCCCTCCTCTCTCGGATATATCCCTCACGTATGTATCCGGAGGTCTACTGATGTATTCGAAAGCCCAGATCTAGATGTCCTATCCCTCTCTGATACATCCCTTCCCTCTTGGATACATTCTTCACCTATGTATGCAGATATCTGCTAATGTATCCGGAAGTTCAGTGATATATCCAAAATCCATAAAAAAAATTAAAAAAATTACAATTTAAAAAATAATGTAATTAACTCTTAACACTATGCTATTTAGGTAAATTATCCTAAAAAATTTATTTAGCTATGTTCAAAATTGAAAGGAAATTTGATTTTTAAAATCGAAATTGAAGTAAATAATTTTCACCCTTTACCAAAATACCGATTGATCAAACGAATAACTTTGACACCTCAAGAGTGTCGAATCTCATAAATTCTAGAAAGTTATATATTCGGTTTCTTGATTTCTATCTACATCTCTCATTTTCTTGTTGTCCCAACTACCAATTTTATCAACAAGTTACATTTCATTAATTCAAGAAATAAATGCATATGTAATTGTCTTATATATAAGTGTTGTGTGTCCATAATCTTTAATATTACGTCCACTTGATAAGTATGAGTTTCTATTTATTTTTTTGGAATAATTATATAATTAGATGTATATCCTTGTCATATTGGCTAATTCAATTTATGTTTTTAAATAATTATCTATTATCTCAATATTTGTTAATTATAAAGAGAAGTATTAAAAATATCTTTGAACTTGACATGAATTGTTAGTTTCGTTCTTAAACTATTGACGATCTTTAAAACACATATCTACTTGACTCAGGGGCGGCTCAAACCCGTTGGTGGCCTAAGGCCAAAATCGAACTAGAGGCCTTAAAAAAAAATTATAAATTATAAATGTTTTTATTTTAAATCTATTTTTCTAGCTTTTTGAGATGCAAAGTTGTTAATAATTTTTGTGTAGTCAATCTCTTCTAATAATTCTTTTTCAATCGATAATATAGTCAAACCACTTCTAAAATTTATCAAGAGCACTATTTTTGAGTATTTTATCAAGTTATCGTACTTTTTCTTTTTTCTTTTTAAGTTTTGAATGACCAGATTCATATTTCTAGTTGACATATTAAAATCTAACAAATATTTTAAACACTATTACAATATCAAATAAAAAATATAATAAACATAAAACACAAAACCAATATAATATTAGAAATTAGAATGATATTACCGAATTCAAGAACTATGAAGACTTGATTTCCAAAAATGAATTGGGCTGCTGCAATATATATTTCTCCAAATTTAAAATATAAACTATCAATAGAATAAGTAAATTCTTAAGCTTTGAATAAGAGAGATATAAGATTAGAAAAGAGAAATAGAAAAGAAATAGAAGAGAAGAAGAGAGGAGGATAGAATAAATAAAAATAAAATTAGAAAAAGAATAAGATAAAAAAAAAAAGATAACTTGTACATTAAAAAAAGTAGACAACTTTTTATTGGAAAGGGAAAAAATAATTGTCATATCTATCACTTCACTAATGCCGTTTGCATTTGTTGTCTTAGTTCTAATTTTTTTTTTTAGTTTAATCCTACCTAATTAACTAAAAAATGGGCCCCCAAATTTATTGGGGGCCTAAGGCGAAGGACTTTTTTTTATACCTTACCAGCTGCCCGTGACTTGACTGATTGAACTTAAATATACCTCTGGTCCGTCACGTGACATAGCAAGTGGTATCAAACTCTTTAGCGTGAGATTTTTAATAAGAGTCGAGGGAAATGTTGAAACCACCGACGAGAATTTAGTTGTGTCTTTCACCCATATGGCAAGATTAGTGTATATTTAAGTTCAGTTAGTCAAGTAGAGGGGTATTTTTAAGGCTATCAATAGTTTACGAATGAAACTAATAATTCTCGCCAAATTTAAGAGTGTTTCAATTCTCTCTTAATTATATGCCAAATTTGGTGTCAGATACATTGAGAGACTGTGGTCAAAATATATAATTTGAATTTGCAAATAATTTAGAATCCAATTAATTTGAATTCACACGTAAGATCCATAAGGATTTAGTTTTTTGTAGCTTAGAAATAAATATCTAATTAAACCATTTAATCACAACCGTTAAGGTAATTGTATAAGAGAAAATTATCCAAAATTGATAAAGCCACCATCAAATCCTCAACTAAAGCAACAACTTACGAATTTCATTATTTCATTCAATTCAATCAACATCTTTTATATTCACATTTAATTTATCTATCATTATTTACCCAAAAATGGGTATAATTGAATTGGATTTATCATTGGGTCAAATGAACTCATAAATATAGTTGTAGCAAGCTGCCCACCCAAAGTTGAAACTAGACTTGCGTGAACAAGAATGATTTTCTTTTAATTTACTATTTATTAAAACATGAAAGCCTGTTCTGATACCGTCTCATCTAAAAGCTTAAGCTGTTAGAGAGAGCACACTTTTATATTAGTTATTGTATTCTCAACAACCATATTATATTACTTCCTCTTTCTCAACTTATATAGTAGTATTATTGTTCGGACCTCGAGAGTCAAATATTATTACTTTGACTATGGATTATGATGCGGAATCTTAAATATTTTATTTCAAAAATAAAATTTACGTATATTTGGAAACAATGTAAAAGTACAGTAATTCACAATAATTGACAAGTTAACATATTAAAAATCCACATAAAAAAAAAGTAATCTGAATCTCGAAATTCAAACAGTGTCACATAAATTGAGACGACGAGTATCGTCTAAGCCTCTATTGTTTGGCAAGGGCAACTTTCACAGGGTAACGTTGAATGCAATCAGCCCAAGGGTTTCCATTTGCATTCACTTCATTACTATCAATAACCTTTAGTGATTTCCAAACTGCACTATTACATTTGAAACCTGAACCAAACGCAATTTGCCACACTCTATCTCCTTTCTTCACCCTTCCTTTTGATTCTGTGTAAGCTAATTCGTACCATAACGAACTACTCGACGTGTTACCAAACCTGTGGAGTGTCATTCTTGATGGCTCCATATGCCAATCACTTAGGCTTAAGTTGTTTTGTATTTCATCTAACACTGCCCTTCCTCCCGCGTGTATGCAGAAATGCTCGAATGCTAGCTTGAAATCCGGTATGTAGGGTTTCACTTTAGCTTTCAAGAGTTTCCTCTTCACCAATGTCATGAAAAACCTGAATCAGATGTGAATTCAAAATTTAAAGTCAGTAGGTTCAGAATGAATTTAATTTCATTTATTATATGAATTTAATTTCATTTATTATATGCATAGATTTAATTTCATTTATTATATGCATATATTTTTTGCTATGCATCGAGAAAAAAAGAGTCTAGTTAAACCTAATAATCTCACCTTAATTAACATGGTATCAGAGCAAACTTTTTAGATGAGATGGTTACATATTTTAACATGATATCAATGGTATCAAAGCAAACTTTTTAGATGAGATGGTTATTTTAACATGATATCAATGGCATCAGAGCAGACTTATTCTCATCAATTATCATGTGGTTGATCAATTAGAAAGAATAGGGCCCCATGTAATAAATAACATGTTAGAACAGTAAATATGAAGAGTTTAAACTTTTAGATAAGAGTATGACGAACTCTAACCTGAATTGCTCAGTAAGAGGTAACACGGATGGCCCAAGGGTGGTGATGTTTGTTTTGAGAGCATCACCAGCTACGGCCATAAGTTCACGAGCTAGTGACACCCCTACGACACCCTTATCATCTTCTCTTTGGTACACACAATTGTAGCTATTGTCATCTGCTCCTTTATGGGTTCGAACCGTGTGAACCAACTCATATTTAGACCGGGTTCGATCTTTCGACTTGTTAGACAAAAGCATGGCTGCTCCTCCCATACGAAATATACAATTGCATAGCAACATTGATCTATCATTTCCAAAATACCAATTTAATGTAATGTTTTCCATGCTAACTACCACAGCATATGAATTTTGATTTGCTTTTAATAGTTGTTTGGCTAAATCAATTGAAATTAAGCCAGCACTACATCCCATTCCACCTAAATTATAACTTTTGATGTCAGTTTTGAGCTTGTAGTGATTGACAATCATTGACGAAAGCGATGGCGTTGGATTAAACAAACTACAATTCACTATAAGAATTCCAATTTCCTCTGGCTTGATTTGTGTTTTACTAAATAATGAATCCAATGCACCAAACATAACCGCCTCCGCCTCAGCACGTGCCTCTTTCATGTTGAGGTTTGGTGGGATGGATGTGATTCCTTTAGGCAAATATGTCTCGTCACCTAAACCAGAACGATGAGATATCTTTTTTTGAAATACTATAGTTTCGTCTTCAAACGCACCATTTCCTTCTGTCATATTCAAGAACGAATCGACAGATATTTTTCGTTCATCTTCGGGTTTGTAACATGCAAAATCAACCAAATAAACCGGTCTAGGTTTTTTTACATAATACACCCCTAGTACAAAAAATAGCACTATCAAACCGGTTAGACCGGTTGAAGTGTTAATTATAAGTAAAGTTGGATCACTTGTCAATGTATCATAAAACCGGTCTAATTTTAGACCGGTTAATAGTTGAATAAGAGTGAAGGTAACTATAGGAAAAATTGTAGCAAAAAGAAGAAGTGTGAGAGGGTTACAAGAATAACCATAACCAAGTTTGACATATTTGAGCTTAACAGATTGTAAAAAATCCGGCAATTTTTGCCGGATTTTAATAACAACTGAAGATGAATCTTTGAAATTCATCTCAGCTGTTAGTCTCTCTTTTTCCATGTCTATACTTTCATTTGCCATTTTCTACAAAAATATATGAAGTTAAAAGAGAGTTGAAGAAGAAGCAAAGAATAGTGTATATAAGAAGTTGAACCTCCAATAATTGTGTGGGAAATGTTTTGATAAAGGCAAAGAAAGACAACACAATTTTGATGTGGTTTGTTTTGTTGTGTGTGGGTGTAACCTTACATATATAATGGATACAAGAAAGATATATAGATACATAGATACAATAGGTTATTTACTAGGAAGCATTGTTTTTGTATGTAATCTTGTTTTCATAAGGGGTAGGGGGTGGGGTTAGGAATGAGTTGTTCCAATAAAGGATAGATAGCTCAACTACCATATGGAAAAGAGTACTAAAAGAAATTATTGTCAAAAAATGTGCCAAGTAGCAATGGGAATAATAATATACTCTCTCTGGCATATTTCGTGTGATACTGTTTGACTTAACATATTGTTTAAAAAGAAAAAAAAAAAAAAGAACGATTTTTTAAATTTATAGTCTAAACCAATCTTTAAATAATTGTGTGACTGTAAATTATTTTATAAGAAGATAAAATAAGAAAAATATTTATTTTAATTATAATAAAATGATATTCCTATTAAAACAAATTAGAAAAAAGATGCGACATAAAATGGGACAAAAATAGTACTCCCTCCGTTTAAAAAAGAATGACCCCATTTCCTTTTTAGTTTGTTTAAAAAAGAATGACCTTTTTCCTTTTTTGGTAACATTTTATTTTCAACTTTCCACGTGGCATGTTTAAGACCACAAGATTAAAGGACAATTTTGTACATTTGACATAACTTTAATCTAGGGTCACAAGATTCAAAAGTCTTCTTTATTTTCTTAAACTCCGTGCCAAGTCAAATTAGACCACTCTTTGTGAAACGGAGGGAGTACTAAATGTCAATGTTATAAGGTTAATTGACCAAGAAGGCAAATAATGAACATGTGAGAAAAGGGGATTTCGTCCAAGCAATCATATTATGACAATCTTAAAGAGTCCCCTCTACTTTATGTCATTATCAATAACATGCAAAAGGAACAGCTAATGTGTTTCCCACTTTATCTTCATATTGACTATAATGCTTTTTTTTTACAAAAATAATACTTTTTTTATTTATATTTACATGTTTATTTTGGATTTGTATGCCAATTACGAAATAGTAATTAATATAAGTAATTTATCATGATACTGATTATATTCAGAGATAGAGTTGGAGTTTTCACTAAAAAGATTCAAAATATTATATTTTCTTGATATGCTAAAAGTAACAAGTAAAAGTGAAAAAACTATTTTCGAAATAGTGAACAAATAAAAGAGAATGGAAAAAGTATTAGTCATATTAATTATACTTTGAAAATAATAAATTTGATTACTAGTAATACTTTATGTACAATTATTTAATGATAAGAATAATTTTGAAACAAATTGATAAATTTTACTTAATTTAAAATTTTATTTTTAATATAAGAATTAAATTAAATAAAATGGAGGGAGGACTTACACATTACACCACATGCCATATTTTGTGCATTCATTCGTCAGTAATATAAACGTCTACTTATATTATCAGATTAAATTAATCGACAACAATTGATAATTTACATGTCAAAGCATGATAGAGTAACATTTACTATAATCATTTAAAATTAATACCTTGATAACGTAATAAGAATTTCAATTGCATTTAATCAAAGGTCCGTACGTTTATTACAGAGGTATTGTTTGGTTTGCGTCTATTCGAACATAGTAATTTTAATTCAAATTTTGAATATATCGTAAGAATTTTTTTGTATAAATTATTTATATAGAACCTAATAACTTTTATTAAAAATTTTAAATTTTAAATTCTGATCGCCTCTAGATACGTAGGCTTTGTACAAGGTACACTTCGAGATCTCTCTCGAGAGTTATAACATGAGAAAGGCCGGTGGTTATAGGTGACTTACCATCAAGAAACTATTAAAAAGCATAGGGTAGGTAAGAATATAGATACCAAACTTATCATAAAAAAACACCCAAATCCTAACATTTTTTGAAAGAATTGATGATATTCTAAAATTTATAACACAAATGAGAATTTGGTGAACAATATTCCTATTTTGGGACTTTGGTGTGTTTGGTAAAATGTATAACAATAATGGTAAATATGATATATAATAATGTTGATATTACTTTATACTTATGTTAATGAGATTATTTCTAATGCAGTGCTAGATTTGGTGTATTAAATAAAATATATATTGCATAATTTTTATTTTTTAAAATTTATTTATAAAAATATCCTTTACAAATACGGTGAAAATTAAAAGTTGTAAAAAAGTTTTGGAAAGATAACTATGTCTTTAATCATACTAAATACAGACATTAAAACTCCTTATGTTATTAATACTATAATATCAAATAGAATATATAACTAATTAATAATTATATTAGTTATACTTATACATAAAAAAAAAATATGTTGCCTTGTGTGTTACTTGACTTTATTTTATGTTCACGAGTATTATTGCCTAGTGTGTGCAATTGCTTGCAATATTTATTAGCAATATTTATACTTAGAATTCGAATATTGAGTGCAATGAGGGAAAGAGTTAGCTACTCATTTATTACTATGTGCATTTTCTTATTGATTGATGCTACCTACATATGTAATTAGCTAAAGTCGAAGAAATGTAGCTAGTGTTTGATCATAGATTTATAAATAGTTTTGAAAAATTATATTTGAGTGAAGTTTAATGGAGGTTTCAAATGTATTTGGCAATATTTTTTGCAAATATGTTTCACTTTTTTTTATTTTGAAATATATGAAATATGACTTATACCTCAATCCTTATAAGTTCTAAAAATTATAAAAAAAATATTTATAAATTTGGCAGAAAATTATCAGTTTTATAATAACTAGACAATAAATTATCTTAAAATAATACACGACATATTAATAAAATTATTAAAAACACACTTAGCTACTAAAATTTGTCAAATTACAATTAATTTCGAAGATTCATATATGAAATAAATCAATAATAACAATAGGAGTAACTAATATATTGTAAGAATAATTTCTTCACAACGAGAATGCATTTTCAGACCAGATGACTGAAAAGGAACTACTAAATAATTACATTTTTCTCAGTGAAATTTTTCACTAAAAATGTTTAGTAGCTATTCTCTTAGATATTGTGATTGAATTAGAGAGAAAAATCCGTATTGTTGTCAGACGAAAAAAATAGAATATATTTTTGTATGGAGAATTTATTTTCCACAATACATCTTTCAGTGTACTAATTTAGTGTAAATGAAGAAAAAATAATAATATTTTACACAAAATTTCATTAATTCACGGTGGATTTTTTTATATTATTTTCTAGGAGTGAAGATAGATACTCCCTCTGTCTCTATTTACTTGTCCATTTTTGAATTGACACATCTATTAAAAAAAAAAAATTGACCTAGTGAGTTTACCATTTACCCTATTAATTAATAGAATTCAAAAATCAATTTACTCATTAAAGAGGTTTTATCTTTTTCATAAACATTAATTCTCTGAATAAATTGAGGGTATAATAGATAAAAAGATGGAAAAATCCTTTTGGCCATAGTTTGGCCAAAATAGTATTTTACCTATGTTATTTTTATCTTTTTGAACTTTTTTACCCTTTAAACTTTTTTACCTTTTAATTAAAAATGGAATAAAGATCAGTTTATTTTAAAATAAAAAAAAGATATTATAGATTTTTTAAAATTCTGGCCAAATTCTTGCCAAAAATGACAAGTAAAAAAATTAAAATTAGACAAGTAAAAAAGGACGTAGAAGTTAGTAAGGGTCATAAATAAATAATTTTTAAAATTAAAATATATGAGTTTGGGTAAATTTTAAAGTTAAAAAGAAATCAATAGGTATACTTTGCTAAAAAAAACAAACTTTTACGAAATTTTGGAATTTGATTCCAAAATTTCCAGAAAGCTAAATAAATTTTATCAATTTCTTTTCTTTTTTTTAAAAAAAAAAATTACTTCCAAAATTAATGAACAAACGGGTTAATTAGTTATTTTACACAACTTTCTAAAATTGTTTTGCCACACAGAGGGAGGCCACTCGGGTTGAAGATATTTTTTTCGTAAATATGGAATTTTTAAATTGACTTGATATAAGAAAACTAGTACTCCCTTCATTTAAAAAATATGTGTTATTTTAATAACAATATCATATTAAAATAGTGTTATTTTAGAAATTCAAGATAAAAATTATATATTTTTTAAAGAGTGCTTAATTCTCAAAAAATATTTACTTAAATAGAAACAAGTTAGTAAAACGACAAATTGTATTTATTACTCATTCCGTTTTAAAATAAGTGATGTTCCATATAATTAATAAGATAGTCTTGATATTCTTTCAATTTTATCTTTATATAAATTAAGAGAATTTTACATAACCAAAAAAATAGTAAAAGAAAATATGAAAATTTAATTGAGTCACTTAATTTCATACGTGTCATATTAAGAGCATCTTAGGATCAGTCGGTCAATTGATCGATTTGCTCTTCTGCTTTAATTTTCTTATTTATATTTAGTGTATTCTTCATTCTAATTTATTTATCTTACTTAAATTTTTAGTATATTACATATTTAAAATTACGAAAAAAATAGTATTATAAATCACAAATTTTTGAAAATTTGGTTAACTCTCTAAATTTCACATATGCCACATAAATCGGGACATATAGATAACATATATTATTTGAAAATTACTTAAAAAGTACTATAAATCACAATAATTAATAACTTAAAATATTTTTAAAAAATATATTAAAACTTTGGTTGGCTCTCAAATTTTCACCCGTGCCACATAAATTGAGATAGAGATAATAACATATATTACTTCAAAAATTACACTAAAAGCACTATAAATCACAATACTTAACAACTTAATATTTTCAAAATCATACAAAACATTTGATTAACTCTCCTAATATCATACATACCATATAAATTGAGATGAATAACGTAACAAATATTGAATCCGTGTTTACACGCAATTTTACTAAAATAACATATATATTTTGAAGCGGATCAGAGCATAGTACTACAAATAAAGTTGACTAAGACGTAACACCAATATTAAAGTTGTTTATTCAAAGTTATTATGAGGACATTATATTATGGGTCAGTTACTATGATTTTCACTTCTTAATAGCTTTGGCTCCACATATATATTTTCTATCTTTAATTTATCTTTTTTTTTTTTTGGGAAAACAAAAGTCACCACGTCTACAACACGTTAGGTTGTTACTCCCATTAAATATGAGTCCCAAATCATAATTTTTTTTTCTCATTCGATTTTCGGTATTTACATTAAAGTCTCAATAGATTTTTAATTGAAAATAGAGAAATACTTACTGCTTTAATTATCACAAATTTTGTTGATCCAAATCGTATAACTATGCCTTCATTCATCATTATTAGTGGCATAGGCAAAAATGTTCGTAAATAATATTAGTTATCATTGCAATCCATCTAGTAAATGTCACGATCCAAACCGTCGTGATTGGGACCCACACTAACCCTCCGGTGGGAGAATCACTACTACAACCCAAACCAAGCAACTAAACCAAAACTAAGCATTTAAGGATACGAAACAAGTTAAATACTAAAGAACGAAATGGGGAGTTCCCATAAACTCCAATCAAAAGTCTATCAACTAAGCAAATGCGGAAGAACACCTAGAACCTGAAAGTTAATGTACCAAAACATCTAAAGTTCAACAAGTCTAAACAAGAAAGGATACAACCCCAAACTAATGCACTAATAACTAACTAGAAAGTCCAAATCCGAAATGGTGGACATAGACGAAAGAGAACTCATGGCATCCCGGAAGAATTGGCTCACCCTTGAATTCGAACGATCACTGATCTTCTAAGCGAGGTTTGTCAATAGTCGCCGGAAGATGCCCTGTACTCAACAAAAATAAGAGCAAGTGCAGTATCAGTACACAACGCAGTGTACTGATAAGATCACACGGTTATCCCACTAAGTGTAACATAAGTCAATACAACATTATAATCACATGCATATATCAAACATATACAATATCA
>NW_006239263.1:18948-40570 GCF_000226075.1 Solanum tuberosum | reverse complement strand
ATGGGAATCAATAAACAATCACTAATTACCCGAATTGTTAACAATTCTATGAACCCTAGATCATATCAATGATACCAAGCACCCAAAATAGGGATGTTTCCACCATAGAATCTAGATCAAAACCCTCCCCTATCGATAATTACCCATTCTTTTACGTTCTACAGATCAAAAAACTAATTCGAGGGGTGAAAAGTTTACCTTTAGCCTCAAGAATGGTGGAAAACTGTCAAGATTCCCTTGGGGTTCGTTCCTTAGCTCTAAAAATCGAAAAGTGCAGAATAAAGTCGTTTAGAGGTTTATTTACGACTTTAAGTCACGTCTGTCCCGCCACATCGGCCCTCACCCCGCTTCAGCGGCACTGCCAGAGCGACCAAAACCACCGCCAAAGTGGCTTGCACGAAACAGTGAGTTATTTTAATAATTCCAAGACCCCTATTTCACAACACACCTTTAATCAATGATGCTCAGAAAATACCGTTCATGCTAAGATCGATTCCGGGAGTTTTAGTCGCCCGAATTCAATTCCGTAAAGTCGTACGGATTCCTTAACGACTTATCTAACTACTCATGTAATCAAATCATAAATAATTCATCCGATTGTTACCAAATTTCCCTACACCTTAATGACTCTGATTTCGTCCAAATCTGGACTAGGTTGGAAAATCTCAAGTTACTACGAAAAAGTTTTCCAACCCTAAATTTTCCCCGTTGGCTTTTCTATAACGAAAGAACCCGGTCGTTTACTGTTTATTGGTACCGGAATGATTAAAATGTTTTATTTACTTTTTCCGTCTTATAGTATTTGACTTTTATTAATTGACATCTAAAAAATAATAATTAGAGGTATATCTTGTTAAACTAACCATATTAGTTATTAGTGATTATTTGAAACACTACATTTGACTTTCATGTTTTATATAGTTATTTAATACTAAGAGTAATATGAGGAAAAAAATGTAATAAACCTTTCTTGATTTGTTATAATAGACAAATAAAATTAAATGTCTATTTTTAGTATAGGGGCCAAGTAAAATAAAACAAAAAGAATATACTCCCTCATTCCCTTTTTAGTTGTTATGTTGCGCTTTGTGAAAGTCAATTTGACTAATTTTTATAATTAAATTAGATTATATTAATTCGATTTTTTTAACTAAAAATTTAGATATTCAAAAACTATACGAAAAGTATTATAAATTGCAATTTTTTGCATATCAATATGATGAAAAAAATACATGGTAAAATGTTAGTCAAAGTTCTTATCGTTTAACTCTATAAAGGGAAACCATGACAACTAAAAGAGGACAGAGGGAGTATTTCAAATTACTTCTTCTGTCCAACAATAGTTATCCACTATTGACTTGACACAGGGATTAGAAATAATCAATAACAGGTCTAATTTTACCAAGTCACCCTTAAACATAGAAAAATGAATAGTATCTAATAACAAAGGTAACATAGACACAACATTATTCATTAGTTTTACAAACTGAACAAATACTGTTGGACATCCTCAAAATAATATAATGGACAAATAAAAATAGTCAAAGAAAGTAATGTATACACATATAAAGAAATTGTTCGTGAACCAAGCATTAGATGACACTATGGTTGAGCGTAAGTGATTGATTCATCTGAATTCAGTAACGTTAATTCAAATTCGGCGTATATATTCATTAAAATACCTAAATTGGTACCTGATTTAGTCAAAGGGATAGGCAAACAACACACGTATTTTTAGCTGGAAACAGCTGCCAATTGCCATTAATAAAATACAACTGCCAACATTCATCAGTTAGCATGCAACTGTTTCCTAAAAGTAAAGAAGAATTAATGAAGGGGAGTTTGGGTCCTTTTAATTAATGTATTATTGAAAAAAAAGAGTCATGTTTAATACCTCCTCCCAGAATATTAT
Source organism: Solanum tuberosum (assembly GCF_000226075.1). Lineage (NCBI taxonomy): Eukaryota > Viridiplantae > Streptophyta > Magnoliopsida > Solanales > Solanaceae > Solanum > Solanum tuberosum. Next base: position 38,658 of record NW_006239263.1, on the reverse strand, counting down.
TAACTAATAAAATTGTGTTCTTTCTAATAACTTAAATTTTTTGATGAGATTTCAAGCACTTTAATATAGTATGATTAGTATCAAAGCAGACAAAGGTCCTGGGATCGAATCTCATGGTCATCCAAATTAAAAAGAATTTCCACATGTTTGACCTATGGAAAAAGAATCAGGTCCTAGGATCGAATCTCATGGCCATCCAAATTAAAAAAAAAATTCAACGTGCTTGGCGTATGAAAAAAAAAAGGTGTTGAATATATCATTAACTAATAATATAAGAAGAATACTTTTAATTCACTATATTTATGTATCTTATTTATTACTATCAAAATTAATAATGAAGGATTTTTTTTTAAAAAAAAACTTAACAATATTCATACTTCCAAAAAGAACTAATCTAAGGGCAAAAGGGGGAAAATTAAATTAATTCTATTTTGATTTATAAATTAATAAGTAATTTATGACAAATATTTTAAATAATTTGAACAAGTAATATAAAATAGAGTGGGTACATTAATTAGACGGTTCAGTGATACATTTAAAATTCATAGTTTAATTTAATTTTTGTAGATTAGGCAGTTTTCTTTTGACAACTTATCTGAAAGAGTGTTATTAAGTTCCATGTGTGGCATATTTCAACATGTCTAGAAGTTGTTTAAATTAGGCTTTTTAAGAGTAATGATCTTAAATGGTCACTCTAGCTTAGGCTGTACCAAAAGTACGTCAAATAGATTAAATATATAGAGGATAATAATTTGGTGTCTGAATGGGTGGGGTGGGGTGGGTATTTGATCCGTTTAAAAGTTATTTAGACTGAAATAGATTAAAAAAAGGATCATAATTCAAGTTGTTCAATTCTTACTGAATTTTATATTTTGTTTGTTTCTTATAATTTGGTTAATTACCTAAAATTGTATTTGTTTATTATTGTTGTATCTAACAAATCAAGATAAAAAATATTTTAACAAGGCTTTTTAAGAACAATTTGGGCTGATATAGCATCTCAATTTTTAGATGAATGAATTGGACAAATTAAAAAGGGGTGAGTCAATAAATGAACGGAATTACAAACATGAGTAAATTGAGCATATCCTGTTTTTTTTAAAGGAAAAACTACTTGATTAGACAAAGATCTCTACCATATCTACTAAACATTGTTATACTTTAAAATAATTACATATACTGTAAATGAATTACATAATCACTTACCCCCCCCCCCCCCCCCCCCTCTCTCTACACGAATACACTTATGAATGTACTAGTGTATTTTTTTAATACTTGATACATATTTCTTTGATATATGTATTTATTCACAGATATACTAAAGATTTGATATTAGATATAGTGGTAAAGTTGATATGGGATACACGAGATAAAAAGTGATATCAGATACACTGGATGAAATTGATTTTGAATACACAAATACATGAAATTGATACTAGATATACAGATACATAAAAAATGTGGAACTCAGATACATTATGAAAAATAGAAAGATAGGTAGAAAGACAAGCAAGAGAGGCAGTGCATCCTAGATACATGCGAATCATATTTGGATACGATGCATTTGAGATAAATTACACTTAATTTGGCCTATATATATCCATGGTATATGTATCTGAGCCCACCAAATACATGTGTTAAACTATTTTGTTCGAACATAATTTACAATCTTAAACTTGTGTAAATTTATATTTGTTTCCTCTAATTTTTTTTGGAATTGGTTGATTGCTTGTTGGAATTCTGTGATAGTTAATTACTCAAGGCTCTAACCCATGTGTTAACTTTGAGAGTGATAACTTAACATCTAGAACTGTATAAAGTTACTGTAAGTAAGAAGGTCTATGTACCTTAATAGTGGAAGGTGATAAATTCAAAGTGTTTTGGATACAACAATTTAAAGTTTATTTTATTCTGAAGATATTTTGATTTTGATACAACAATTAAAAGATCGAAATTTGTATGTTTATCTGTTTGTATGCTTTTTGATATATAATTTGTATTTTTTATTTATTTTGAATACACATTTGCACCAAATACAATTTAGATAATATGATACAAACTGTATATTCAGGCTAATACAATTTATAATATAATTAAGTTCAAAATACATTCTTTATTTTGTAATTTGTTTGGGATACAAATCGTGAATGATTGAATATTAAAAGAAGATTTATTGCAAAAGATTGAGGCTGAAAATATATAAAAAAATAAGTAGTAATCCATTATTTTATTATTAAAAAAATTTAGTAAAACTAAAATTATTATTTTTATAACTAAGTATAACAACTCTAGAGATCAAATTTGTACTATTCTAAAACTTTGAAATTTTAGCTAGTCATGCACTCTGACTTTATTGCATGATGCAACTCGGTGATCAACAAGGATTGTGATCGAGTGATAAGTACTCGTTCATTCTTAATTAGAAATTTTAAATTCAAGTCCACTTAAAAACAAAGCTCCCTTTGTTAGGGGGCTTGAATCTGGATTTAATGAAAGGGGGGTTGGGTCCTTTTCATTAATGTATTATTATTGGAAAAAAGAGTCATGTTTAATACATTAATTAGACGGTTCACTAACATTTAACTTGCATAGATTAGGCAGTTTTCTTTTGATAACTAATCTAGAAGAGTATTATCTTGTCCCAAGTGGTATTCTAACATGTCTAGAAGTTGTTAAAATTAGGTTTTTAATGACTAGTGATCACTATAGATTAGGCTTCAAAAATCAATTATTTAAAATGCATTATTTTTTTATTTTAATTTGTTTGTTCAATTATAATTTGTAAATATTTTTAAAAAATAAAATACACTTTTAAGTTTTATAGATTTAAGTTAAAGATATACTAAATATATCAAAATGATACTTAATTTTATGATTTTAAACATATCAAGTAGAAAGTTAAAATAAAAATTGTGAAAAATAAAGAGATATTTTTTTTAAAAATGGTCTAAAAAAGAGGACAAATAAATTAAATTAAAAAAATATTATATACGTCATTTAATATTTAAGATACAATATAATCCTGCACGTCTTTCTTAGAAAAATATTTCACCGAAATATGATGTACGAAGACAATTTTCTAATGTCTTAATTAATAATGCCTCAATATTTGAATTAAAAAAAAGTAAAATTATGAATTTAAATTTTATAAATTTAATTTTTAGGATTTTTAATATTATTATATCTTATGAATGTATATTAATTATTTATTATATTTTTGTAAATTTCTACACAGTTTTACATTTTATTTTATATGAAGAAATAAAAATACTGAATTCAAATAAACTTGAACGTAGGAGAAACCGTATATAAGATCTATATATGTCAGTGCACATGGTGATGAGATGCGATATGTTAGCCAGTGTACATGCCCATCAATCAAAATGGCTCTTGAAAAATAATTGTTTTTATCACAATCTTTCAATAAGTCTAAGTATATATCAGAATCAGACAAAGATCAGAATGGATTTCTCACTTATTTTCTTAGTTTTTGATAAGCAAAAAAATACTATTCCAAGAATATTTATATGTTATCTAGCGATACACTATATATGGTGGGTGATGGTCAAGGGGTGAGGGTTCGGGGGAAATTGGGTAGGTGGAGAGGAGACAATAAACTTGAAATGTCACTTATGCAACTGATTTTTCCTACTTCCATTAGAGAAGTCATATATTGTCGAAAAAATATTTAACGACAATTGAATTAATAACATTGCATCTAGAGTTGCTAAAGAAATTATATTATTGTCGAATTTATCGATCATCAAAAACTCGAATTCAATATAACTCAACACTTCCCTATTTTTCAATTAGATGGCGCTCTAATCAGTGTACGGTGCAAAAAATTACTACAACAATTATTTAGGTTATTGGGCCTGGCCCGTTAATCTTTTCAGTTCAGTGTAGTTGGACCATCTATATTCTATAGTAAGCCCAAACTTTGTTTGCCTTCTTGTATATCAAAGAGAATATTTCATAAATAGCTAGGAGATAAAATTTAATAAGCATCCTTAGTTATAGTTTGCTTAATTACACTTCATAGCTATAGTTTCAATTGTTATGGATATTTCTGTTTTTATATTTCACTTGGATTTAATATTTTATACAATTCAATTTTTTAAAATTTTAAAATGAAAACGGACGGTAATTTTAGTTGAAAAGAAGAAAATCAATCACATAAATCACGGTATCATATCTCAGTAAAGTGTCACATCAAACATGACTTCCTCCATGAGAACAACACGATTCCGCAGTTCATGAGATTGAACAAAGTAATCCAAAAAATTCAATTGATTTCTTCGTTTATTATACAATAGGTACATGATACAATCAATTCGCTTTGTTCTTGTTATAATATTTTCGAATCAATTCAATTGATTGAATTATGCAAATCAGTAAATGTATACAATTGTTGAAACTATATAAATAATAGATGAAACATATACTTGCAGATAATATATAAATACAAAAGAAGTATTTGTATATAATTGTTGAAAAATATACAAATAAGGTCGAAAAATGTAATGTGAAATGTATTGATAGAATACAAATCACAAAAAAATACAAAATAAATTATACAAAATACCTCAATAATGCTGAAATTATATAAATAATAGTTGGAACGTATACTTGTTTGATAATTTACAAATACAAAAGAGATAATTGTATAGAATTAATTGAAAATATACAAAGAAGGTCTAAGAAAAAGTAAAAAAGCCGCAACAAACATTTATACGCTAAATTCAGCGAATCGTATACAACATAATATGAAATATACAAATCACAAAAAATATACTCCTCCCATTCCATTTTATGTAGCACCCTTTCATTTTTAGTCCGTCCCAAAAAGAATGTCACCCTACAATAATTAGAAACAATTTAACTTTAAAATACCCCTTTTATCCTTAATTAAATGATTTTCAACCATACAGATATCTAAGAATTGTTTTAGATCACAAATTTCAAAAGTCTTCCTTTTTTTCTTAAACATCATGCCAAGTTAAACGGTGACACATAAAATGGGACAAGGATAGTTCAAAATAAATTATACAAATTCCTCAATTTCTTCACCGTTATCTTGGTCCATTGATCCAGATTCAACATCTTCTTCTATAGATGTTTAAGAACATACATAAGTTGTTGCATTTTCACTGGGTTATTGCGGTGCTTGAATTTAATTTATTGTTGATTAACTCCAGATTTATCAATAGATCCTGTAATTTCTTGGAACTCTTGAGTTAGATCCAAAGAAAAAGATGGAAAATCATCCAATTTTTGTGCATGTATGTGTATACCTCGAGTGATTCTCTTGGAAGAAGTGTGTTCACCCATGAGTTGTAAGTATCTATGGAGATAACTTAAAAACTAAAAGAAATCAATGGGATATACATATACAAATCAAAAATAAAATATTGAAACCACGGGAAGAGAAATAAAGAATAAAAAAAGAAACAGCAAGAAGTTACCTAAAATTGTGGGAGCACAATTTGAGAGAGACACAAAATTTTTAAAATTTAAAATTTGATTGTGCTTTTCACTGAATTAAGGAGAAAAATCGGTAAAAAGATTAGGATGAGAGAGAAAGACTATTTGTATAATTGGGGAAAACAAAAAATATGGTAATATATATTGGATATACAAATCCGGAAGTGGTCATAGTAAATAGGATCCAATGTTAGTGGCGAACGGTAATTTTTTTACAATTATAGCTATGATAAATAATTAAGTGTATATGTTTGCTTAGTCGCACAATTTATAACACGGTTCTTACATAACTTTACAGGTAACAAAAAAGAAATTTCAACAAAATGACCAAATGGATATGTAATGTATCAATATTAAATAAATAATATATAATCATTGTGACATGCATAATCCAAATTTTTTAACAAAAATAAATAAGAATAATATAATCGAGATAGCTTGGTGGTATACTTCAATTATATTTTATTCATCCAAAAATAAATTTAATAAATAATTTTTCTTATTCTATATTATTGTCCTATAAGATAATAACAAAGGTGTTATCCAACATGCTAAACTGGTTGTAACTGAGGGCGGCTAAAAATTGAATTCTACATTATTTACATGTCTAAAAAAACCTTGTTATAAAGTATTTGAAGTTGGTTGTCAAAACATAGCTGTAATTCACGCCTTAAATTGATTCATGAAAAATCTTATTAAAATATTTTCAATTTAAAAAGGAAAAACTTCGTGCTACAATTAATTCAAACCAAATATATAAGAGTATCTACTTCATGAGGAACCTATTTATTTTGATTAAGTCAAATTAATATTTAAATATAATTAAACTTGTATAAATACTTCAAATATAAGTGGCATTTATAATTACTACTAGATAATTACGTTAATAAAGTCATTCATAGTGGTAAAGGACGATATACTAATTATGAGTACAAGAATTTCAATAAAAGAATACATATAGAATAATTTTTTTCTTGATAATAATCATCTGATATTTGATACCATCGATCAGTTAAAAAGAAAACAATTTCTATCAAAAAAAATTTATTTTCATTTTCAAGGCTCGAGATCAAAACCTTTGACTTTATCCTATTAGATCCTTTGGTGATTAGAAAAGAAAATTGACAATAGGAGAAAGTTTCAAAAGTTCTATTGATCTCTAGAATTTTTTTTGTTATATTTAAATATACTTACATTCTAAATTTAAAAAGATAATAAGCCTTTTGGAAACTTATTAATTTTAGTATAAAAATTAGCTTAGTCAAAGTTTTATTTTTTTTATGTAGAAGAATTGAAAAAAAATAAGACAAATAAATTAAAATGGACCCAATATATGTTATTTTTGTTGTCTCAATTTATGTGACACAAATGAAATTTGGAGAGTCATCCAAATTTTATTTTTATTTTTTTAAATGTTTGAAGTTATTAATTATTGTGATTTATAATATTTTTATGTAACTTTGAAATAATGTACATTACTGGTCACTTTGTCCTAATTTATGTGATATGGATAAAATTACAAAATTAACCCTTTTAAAATGTCTTTCAGATATTTTAAGTTGTTAATTATTATTATTTATAATACTTTTTTGGTAATATTAAAATGATATGTGTTATTTTTTCTATCCCAATATATGTGAGCCTGATAGAATTCTGAGAGTCAACCTATGTTATTATATAGCTTTTAAATATTTTAAATTGGTAATTATTGTAATTTTTAATGCTGAGTTTATGCCCAAGTTCTACTATATTAATAAATATAATATATAATAATCAAGAAAGTCCCAATCTTGAATATTATATATTATACTTGGGTATAAAATTAAATTTTAAAAGTCCCACAAGTCCCAATCTTGAATATTATATATTATACTTGGCCCTAAACTCTCTTTTATAATATAGTAGAAAAAGTAGAATATATTGACTACGTTAATAAAGTCATTCATAGTGGTAAAGGACGATATACTAATTATGAGTACAAGAATTTCAATAAAAGAATACATATAAAATAATTTTTTTCTTGATAATAATCATCTGATATTTGATACCATCGATCAGTTAAAAAGAAAATAATTTCTATCAAAAAAAATTTATTTTCATTTTCAAGGCTCGAGATCAAAACCTTTGACTTTATCCTATTAGATCCTTTGGTGATTAGAAAAGAAAATTGACAATAGGAGAAAGTTTCAAAAGTTCTATTGATCTCTAGAATTTTTTTTGTTATATTTAAATATACTTACATTCTAAATTTAAAAAGATAATAAGCCTTTTGGAAACTTATTAATTTTAGTATAAAAATTAGCTTAGTCAAAGTTTTATTTTTTTTATGTAGAAGAATTGCAACGTACGTATTACAATGTTTCTTTTTAAAGAGCAGACAAAAATTTGATAAAATCTGAATAAAGAACGTTTGATCCATTTGAAAGAAAAGAAATATGAGTTAGCATTATAAAATTGTTAATTAATTTTTTGTCATTATTTCCTTAACTTAATCAAGATTGTACAATCTTGAGTTTTTCGATATCTATAAATAAATAGGTTCATAACTTATTGTATTTTTCTTGTATTTGATGTGCACTATTAGAAATAAAGAATTTTTTGAACGAAAATTAGTGAAAATTTTGTATCCATTCATTTCTCATCGAAACAGCTCATTGAAAAATTGTATGACAGAAAATAAATTCTCACTGAAATAGTGAAATAGAGGCAAACTTCATATTTTTTCCATATGAAAATATTACAATTTTTTTTATCATCTATTCTATTAAAATATTAATGGGAATAACCACTAAACATTTTTCAGTATGAAAATAGTGTTTTTTTTTTTATAATACATAAAAAGATAATTAAATTAAGAATGAATCTAACAAATTCAAAGAAAATTAAGAATAATAAATTAGGCAAATCTTCCCCAGATAGCTCTATTCCCTGATTCATCCATTAGAATTATTACTTATAATTACTTTATAAATAGTAAGCGCAAAAAACTTAAAACTTCTAAAAAATTTATCTGTATCGAACATTTATATCGAGTTGATATTAATGTCTATTAATTAACTATAACTATATGATCTAGTGATGACAATATTTATTAAGACAAATATCATATATTTATTGTGTTGATATAAATAACTAGCGTGATAAGTATTCACCCCAAAACTTTATACTAGAAAAGAAACATCCAACTTGGAAACGCAACCTTCTTCCTTCTTTCTTATTTCATTACTTTCTGTTTTTAGCAAACGACTTTGATAAAAAGGCAGGTTTAAAATTATGAATTCAGATATACTCTAATAAGTGAATTTTTACACATAAATTTATGTTCTAAATCGAAAATATTGGGTTCAAATAAACCTGTTCTAAACCTCAATTTTTACCTACCCCAAAAATTAATTCTATAGTCCATTCCATGGCTAGTCTTTTTCTCTTCAATACTACCTTTGACAAACGTTAGTTTCTATACTTCTTGTTTCTCTTTCTTTTGCTAGTATATAACATTTGTTCGTTGAAATTTTGAGGGGAAAAAATTGGTTAGTCATTTATATTGTCTTTTTCTTATGTTGTTAAACTCCGAAGAGTTTGAAGCAAATCAATCAGAATTGAGACAGGGGAAGAAGAGATTTTTGAGCCTGCAAGCAATAACGACTTGCATTGATCTTGATTTCTCCTTCTTTTCAAATTCCCACTTTACCCTTTTTTCGTTCGCTAGTCATTCGTATTACCTTTTTCTTATGTTTTGAAATTCCGGAGAAAAGAAGCAAATCAATCAGAATTGAGATACAAAAGAGAGATTTTCGAACCTGCAAGCAACTAGCAACAACAACTTTATTTCTTGGAAATCAATCGATTTATTCAAATGGCATATAAGACATGGATTATTTGTTTGGGATTATTATTTGTAAGCATGGGAGGTGGAGTTATATTAGCATGGTGGAGTTCAAAGTTTCATACATCAAATAGACAATTATGGATGGTGCCTTTAGGTCTTATCTTGGTGGTTACACCAATTATAATTTGTCTTGCTATCCTCTTAGAATCTTATAACCACAGGGGAATTGATGATCATCAAAATCTTGAATGTGTTTCCAAAGATTCTTCTCAGGATTTGGAGAGACCATTCTAAGCTTCTAACATTATTATTGTCTATACTTATTAATATTTAGTTACCATGTCAAGGTGTATAAGTTGAAACATCATAAAAAGTAAGTTAGTTTCGCTATCTGTTTTGATTCATGTGTCTTACTTTTGGTACATTATAAACCTTTTTCAGTTTACATCCACATAATCAATATTTAGTATGATATAATTGAGACTTTTTTTAAATTATCGAAGTCAAAATATTCTATTATATGAGTATACGTTAATCGAAATTGAACAAACTATGGTTACCAATTTGCTATATTGCAAAATATTGAAACCGAACTTCAAAATACCGAATCATATCAAATTAAATCAGTATGATAACGATATAGTAATAATTTTAAAAACTGAATAGCAAAATTATCATACCAAAGTTTCAAATATCGATGTAAGAACGTCGCATAGGAACGTAACAAATTATAAACTAAATTGAGAAAGATTTCTGGTACAGGTATTATCCATATGCTTTAACACGTCCGATAGGCAGGAAATAGTAAGAAAAAAAATATTTTATTTAAGAAGTACATGAATAATTAAATGTATATATGATACATTAGTTTATAATATACTAACTAAATACTTATATATGCTTAAAGAAAATTAGGTGGGAATCGTGGGATTATAAAAGTTTATTTTTTAAAAGCATTAATTAACGTTCCAACGTATGCTAATAAATTAACAAGATGTGAGACGAGTGTTATCACAGATAGGTATCAACCTGTGAAGATTCACTTTTAAGTTTTTGTTAAATTAGGTCTTAGGCTTAACTCACACCCCAAAAGGTACCTCTCAAAGGGAAGATGATTGTTCAAGCCTTATAAGGAGTCCACCCATCTCATTAACCATCAATGTGAGACTTTTGTCATTCTTTAACACCCCACCTCACGTCTAGTGCTTAGTATCTGGTGCGTGGGCAATTTTGATTAGCATCTGGTGCATGGACAATTTTGATTTTGAGGGTCCCCAACATTGTGTGAGAGGGCCCCTGCTCTGATACCATGTTAACTTAGGTCTTGGGCCTAACTCACACCCAGTGGCGGAGAGAAGATTTTCATCAAGGGGGTTCAAAAAAAATTAATCACGTAAATAATATCCACAAATAAACGGGTCGAATCGGATATAAACGGGTCGGATTAAACGGTCGAATCAAGAAGAAACAGATTTTTTAATATTTCACTTTATAATTAGGGATTAAACTAATAAATCCTAAATTCCCAATCAGCGTTTTAATTTTTTGGAACTAAACATCATTTTCTGATTGCATTATTATTTATTTTAAAAAAATAAAACGTCTGAAATAAGCTGATAAAACAAAATGCCTCTGCCCGGATTCGAACACGCGACCTCGCGTGCAGTAGAGCAAATTCCTGAACCCCCAACGCCACTGAGCTACGCCTTTGGTGTATGTTCAGGGGGTTCAATAGTATATATATACACATATATTCAAATTTTAATTTTATATATATAGTGTAATTTTTCGACGAAGGGGGTTCGGATGAACCCCCATCATTGAACGTAGATCCGCCCCTGCTCACACCCCAAAAAGCGATCTCGAAAGGAGGAGGACTGTCCAAGCCTTATAAGAAGTCCACCCATCTCATTAACTACCGATGTGGGACTTTTGTCATTCTTTAACACCTCACCTCACGTCCAATGCTTAGTTTCTGGTGCTTGAACAATATTTTTATTTTGGGGGGCCCTATTATTGGGTGAGATAGGCCCTGCTCTGAAACCATGTTAGAGTAGGTCTTAGGCTTAACTCACACCCTAAAAGTTAGCTCAAAGGGAAAAGAATTGTTCAAGCTTTATAAGGAGTCCACTCATCTCGTTACCTCCAATGTGGGACTTTTGTTATTTTTTTACACTCCACTTCACGCCCACTTCTTAGCATCTGATGTGTGGGAAATTTTGATTTTTTGGGGGTCCTAACATTGGATGAGATGGACCCTGCTCTTATACCGTGTGAAATTTAGGTTATGGACCTAACTCACACCCCAAAAGCTAGCTCAAAGGGAGGAGGATTTCCCAAGCCTTAAAGAATGATAAAAATCTAACATTGGTGGTTAGTGAGATGGGTGAACTCATTTTAAGGCTTGGACAATCCTCCTCCCTTTGAGCTAAGCTTTTGGGTGTGAATTAGACTCAAGATCTAATTTCACCGTTTTAAACTGGAATCTCAAATAAAAAAAATAAGAAAAAATAAAAATAGTAATTTGACAACTATTACGCCTTAGTTCTAAGTAAATTGAGATCCACTACTAATGAACAAGTTTCTCCATTTACATTTTTAAAAAAATAAAAAAAACAAGCCAATAATAAACAACAAAAAAAAAGTATTAAAAGCTATCTATATTTTCAAACTTTTATGAAGTGCAAATCTTTATAAGTCCTTTCCTAATTTGAGGAATTGTTATTTTTGTCCAAATATTATTTTTATAGTATAATGCGGTTATTTTTCTATTACTTTTGATTCTGAATTGATGACTAAAACCTTTTAAGCATACCTAAAAAATGGTCATCCCACGTAATGTTTACTCTTATTTTTGGTTAGTAATTCAAGAGAGTAACGAAAGGCTTTTATCAAAGCCCAAAACAAAGGCTACTAAGTAAGCCGATGGACATCAATACACGAAAAACTATCTAATAAAACAACTTTCACATATAACAATCATAAAAATCATATTTATATGTTATAGCTATAGTTTGCATAATTGCGCTCCATAACAAATTTTATGTTTGCTATGGAGCTTTTGATTTGTATAATTCGCTAGATACATCCAATTTTATACAAATTAGAAAATGGGCCCGCGCTTCCCGCGGTTAGAACATTCTTCTTTAACATTTATTAGAATAGAGCTTTTCTTGTATTTTGATGTTATAGTATTTTTATATAAATCTATTTTTAAGAGTATAGAGGTTATTCAATTGTAGTTTACCATTTGTTTTATTAAAAGAAAAGGCAAAATTACAAATCATAACACTATATGAAAATTATTACATCATATCAGTTATCCTTAATAACATAAGAATAAATAAATAACTATAAAAATACATACCAAGATATGTAACATAAACAATGGTGTCAGTGAGCCACTCAATATGATCAAAGTACACAAATATTTAAAGAAGAAGAAGAAGAAGAAGAAGAAGAGGTTCAAAAATTTTGTTGTTTTAAAATGAGAGGAAGTCCCTTTATTTATAGACAACAAAATGTAGTGTGAACAAATGTTTTATTGTGCCTTATCGCAAATGTTACAACTATTTGGAAAAGTTGCAACCCTTTGGAAAGGTCACAACCTTTCATAAAAGTCACAACTTTTCATAAAAGTCGCAACTCTTCATTAAAAGTCGCAACTTTTCATAAAAAGTCACAACTTTTCATGAAAGGGGAAGGCTAGTTTTGTAAATAAATAAATTAAAAGGGAATTTTGGTTTGTGGTTGCGCCACGTAGGCGCGCCTAAGGTTCTCTTTTATATATATATATATATATATATGATACTGATAATTTTTAATTGGTATTAATTAAATGATAATTTTTTGCTCTAAAATAAATTATAATAATATAATTTTTTGTGTGGTAGTAAATAAAAAATGGGATGTTTGCTGCGAATTACAAATAAAATAATTTATGGATATAACATTTAATTTGAATTAATAGTTTGTTATTTCATACAATTTTCCCTAAAACAAATACTCCTATCTTATTTACTAGTGAGAGAGCGAGATAGACAAGTGAGAGAGTCAGATACATGCGAATCCACTTAGATACAATGTATCAAAAATAAATTATACCTGATTTTGACGTCATGTATATGAGATATATGCATCTGGACGCTCAGATATATGTATCTGAAGTCCAAATTCTGTTAAGTTCCGTAATAATAAAAAGTTAAAGGCCCTAAGAGAAATAATTAGTTACTAAACTAGTAAATTTATGTAAGTGACCCATAAATATACCACGCCCACAAATAATTGGCATCTACATAATAAAAAATAGATTAGCAAATTATAAACTTAAAAATATTGACACAACTTGGCCAACTAAATAAAGAGGCTGCTAATATAATAAGAATTTTTATATTACAATGAAATTCAATGTTTTATACCTTATTTGTAGGCCTAAAGACAGGCACAACTTATCCAATCAGATACCATGTTATCAGTATTATGTATACATGAATACTATCTACTAAGAAAATGAGATGTGTGATTTAAGACCTTTTTTTTTTTTTTCCAATTCCTTGATCAGAGTTCATATAAGAATTCCATCAAATTTGGATAGTGCACTGTAGGGTTCATTTGGCAGTGGTGGTTCCAGCATAATTTTCTCCATATCCAGGGTTCAAACGTGAGACCTCTAATTAAGGGTGAAACAATCTCACCATTGCACTACTACTCATGTGCATGTTGGTCTTTCCCTTCTTATTATTCATGCTACGTTTACATTATCTAGAAATATTCCTTCTCATATTTTCAAATTAGGGTACATAATATATAAGCCCTAACTTAGGGTGTGTTTGGTATGTATTTAAATTTAGCATGCATGTTTGGTTGGTTAAAATATTTTGAAAAGTATTTTTTCTAAGAAAACAAATTTTCTTAAATGAGAAAAATGACTTACCTAATGAAGGTAGAAAAAATAAGTTTCATAAGTGACATTTCAAGTTTACTGTCTCATCCCCATCTACCCAACGTCCCACCCCCACCCCACCCCTTGAGCATCCACCTCCTCGCCACTGCAGAAGCCCTACTCCCACAATATATATATATATATATATATATATATATACTATATTTTTATTTTTCTAACTCTTTTAATGAAAATTTTGATTTGTCAATACTGAAAAACTTGTTTTTTGAGAAGTTCTATTATTGATTGATAAAATAAGCAACTAGGCAATTAGGCTAGGTATATATTAATATTATTTAACTTAAAATAAAAGGCATTGAAAAAGACGATTAATTTAAAACGTTTTCCAGTACTTTCCAGTTTCCTCTCTTTTATAATTGGCAGATGATTAGAATAAAGAAATTATGATGCCATAAACAAAGCCTTTCTGTCCATATATATATAAAATATTGTACGATGTAACATTTATTATATATAATATACTCCTAGTCCTAGGCTCAAATTATTTGGGTTGATAGCCAAAAATGACATTATAATAAACATATTAAAATAACAAAATTTCTTGATATGACGTTTGAACACGTAGTACTTTGTTTAAAAGCATACTTTTAAAAACAAAAAAAAAAACTAAAATATCTAAGATAGATATGTATAGATTATTTGGCCAAATTTTGGAAGACCAAAAATATTTATTTAGAAAAAAGAAGAACATATGTCAAGTCAAAATTTTAAGGGGAAATATAAGCTTTTTCGGAAATAGTAAAATTTATTTTTTAGAATTTAAAATAAAATTCTTTTTTAAAAAAATATTTTTGAAAATAATACATTTAGAAACACTTTTAAAAAATTTGACTAATACTATAATTACTATTCAAAAAGCACTTATAAAATTTATTGGTTAAATACGAACGATTTCTCACAAAAATAATTTTTTATTTGTTGTAGTGTGATACACTTAAAAGGAGAAATTTGTACATAAACTAGATATTGCTATAGTATGGAGTTCAGCTATGCTGCCCAACCACATGCTTATCACTCTGTTATTATAAATATTTTGAATGAATCGGTGAGAAAATAAATAATAGTCTTTTTATACGAAAAATCAGAAAGCTTACTAATATTTTACCAAGCATATGTTTTCCCAATGAGTTGATTCAGTAAGAAATCGAAGGAAAAATCATGTTTTAATAAAATACTTCTAAATTCCAATATGACTTTTTCAAATTCCAAGGGAAAGCTCCAGTTCTTTAGAGTTTTGATTCGAGGAAGATGATGGTTGTTGTGTGTGTCTTTTTGTTAATTGCGTAGTTAGTAGTACATACATGTTATATGATTAGGAAAACTGAAAAGACAGTATATGAAATGGAAGTTGTTATCAATCGTATGCAATGAATACGTTACATGAGTATACATGGGTATCTGATATTGCACTTGCTTTTTCTTTGTTGAGTACCGTCTACATTCCAACGGTTGTTTCGAGACCTCAATTGTGAGACTTCCGTCATCTAAATCCAAGGGAGATACTTCCTTCAGACTACTATGGATTTCTCTTTTTCCTTCTTAGTCCATTATTCCGACTCAGACATTCTAAACTTATGTTTTTTTATTATTTGGGCTTCCATCCTCTATCCTAGACTGTTAGATGTTTTGATACTATGACTTTCAAGTTTTAGGTTACGCAATCGTTTTAATTGACTAGTTAAATTTATAGAAGCTCAAACTTATAATTGTTTTAAGACTATTTTATTAGCGTTTTATTCCATGGTTTGGTTTTAAAATGGTTGATGGGTTAGTCTTGGGTTGGTAGCTGGTTCTCCCACTAAAGGGTTAGTGTGGGTGTCACTCACGACAGATCAAGGTCGTGACAAATTTGTTGTTTAACTTTCGAATTCAAACACCGTCAGATAAATTGGAACAAAATGAGGAAGTTAGGTATGAGGCTATGAGCACATATATATAAGTTGAGTTAATGGTGTTCCTTATCATACGTGCTTCAAATATTCATCTCTCTTTATTACCAAAAATGGATGAACCAATCTTTTCCACTTCATCATCACCATCAAGCCTTCAACATAGGCTTCAATATATTTTCAAGAATCAAACAAATTATTATTCTGATTGGGCGTATGCTATTTTCTGGCAATCGTCGAATAATAGTCTGTCTTTAACATGGGGTGATGGCCATTTAAACATGAAGACGACGAATAATAAAGACGTCGAATGGTTCTACTTGATGTCTTTAGCTCAGTGTTTTTCTGTTGGTGAAGGAGTTGTTGGAAAATGTTTTAGTAGTGATTCTTTTGTGTGGCTAACAGGGGATCAACAATTTGAGTTTTGTCATTGTGAAAGGGCTAAAGAAGCTCATTATGTTCATGGGATTAATACTTTTGTATATATTCCAATTTCTAGTGGTGTGCTCGAACTAGGCTCGAGCACAGTGATTAAACAGGACTTGAACTTGGTTCAACAAGTCAAGTCTCTGTTCTTTGGTTATGAAACAATTGGTCCAATTGATGATTTTGGTCTTTTCAATTGTTTGGAACAATATGGTCAAGAAGCAAAGAAAGGTGAAATAGTAGTAGGTACAACACCACAGGAAAACAAAGTTTGGATTTAAGGTTGAGTTGCTTCAACTGAATTTATTGCTTTCGCGTTGATATATGTTACATCTATACTATGGATATTCTAACATTTACTTGGACAAGTGAGTCAGTTCAAGTAGTTGAACATATCCACCAAAAGAGAGAGGATTTGAATCACGCTGAAGGATAAGTAAGAATGTTAAGAAGATACTTTTCTCCGTCTCAATCTATATAATGTAATTTGACTGACCATGAAATTCAGAAAAGAAAAGACATATTTTAGTTCACATTTCTTTCATTTAATTGAATGTATGGGCATCATTCTTGCTTTTTCTAAAAAAAATCTCAAGTTAGTGGCCATTTGGGCATTAGAATTGAGGAATTTGAAAAAAAAAATTATTCTTTCTATTTGAATTTGTTTGTCTCAAAAATAATGATTATTTCTTTTTTAGCAAATTTTTTAAATTTCAACTCACTTTTTACCTAACATGTTGAAAGTCAAATGAAATACGTAATATTTATGAAAAAAGTGAAAAGTACTTATTTTGCCTGTACAGAGCAAGACTTCCAAGAAAAGGGGGAGAAAGGGGAGAGAGATTTGCGAGACACAAGGAAACCACGTAGAGGCGGAGAGGCAGAGAAGAGAGAAACTTAACTCTCGATTCTATGCGTTGCGCGAGGTGGTTCCAAACGTAACGAAAATGGACAAAGCCACATTGCTATCAGATGCTGTAACATATATTACCCAACTGAAAGCTAAAGTGGATGAATTAGAATCAAAACTTCATAACAATTACTATTATTCAGAGCACAAGAAGAAACACAAAATGGAAAATGATAATGTAGTGGACAACCAAAGCTCTACCACTTCTTGGGATCATGTAAGGAGCGCTTTCTTCTCGTAAAACATATTCACTCTGTTCATTTTTATTTGTCAATTATTTCAAAGATTGAGTTTCACTTTTAATAAATCAACAAAAGACATTTTTTAAATTATGTGTTCAGTCAAATAACATCACCTAAATTGAGATGGAATGAGTATTTCTAAAAGGATTGTTTTGATCACTTCTCCAAGAAGGCTTATATTTATAGAGTTGGAAAAAAAGAATTAATTCAAAATAGTCATCTTAATTATTCCATGAAAAGACATGTTATATATGTTAATTTAAATTTATTAAGTTTTAATAAAAACAAAAATATCTAAATATAAATTTAAATTAAAAATAGAATTTTGAATTTTATAATTTTAAATATGTCACAATATGCATGTGTCTCTTTTAATTTCTCCATTATTATTATCACAACTTCTTCAGTATTCCCTTTTCATATTTACTTTAAAATAGTTTATTTGAGCCAAACATCTATTGGACACTTCTAGATCTACCTTCACAAGATAGGATAATGTCTTTATGCGCACCGCCTTTTCTGAATTCCTATTTATGAAATTACACTGATATGTTATTGTTGCCAAGATATGCATGTGAGAAAACTATAATAATAAAGCCTCCAAACTATTTTTTTTTTACTTCCAATGTGACACAATCCCATTTCAAATGTTACAAAGTATCTCACATTATCTTGTGCAACATTTGAACCAAACAACCAGACTATGGAAATTGAAGTGAAGATGGTAGGTCAAGATGCCATGATTAGGGTTCAATCAGAAAATGTGAATTATCCATCAACAAGATTGATGTGTGCTCTTCAAGAAGTTGAACTACATGTCTACCATGCCAACATCTCAAGTGTCAATGATCTTATGCTACATGACATACTTGTTAAAGTTCCTCAAGGATTGGAGACTGAAGATGAAGTAAAAAATGCTCTACTTAGAAGCTTAAAGCAAATAACATGTTGATAATTACCTATTGGAGACTGAAGATGAAGTATGATCTTCAATCTCTTCTTTTCATTTTTAATCTTACCGTCAGATCTCTCAATAACAATCACGTATGCTTTGACATTTTTTTGGATTGAGAATCGACTTCGGATTTACTCATTTGATAGCTAATGAGTAGGAAAAGAAGTGTAGGGTTTTCGCTTACACGTCTAAGAAAAGGGGTGATTGGTCGGTTTAATGTATTATCGATTTGGTTTATCGGTTTTTGGTTTTTATATACATCAAATCAATAAGCTAGTTTTATCAATTTTTTATCCTTAACGATTCGATTTCGATTTAACTAATAAGAAAATGCTCTCTTGACAATTTGACGCGACAAGACAATAATATAACTTTATAGAATGCTCATGAAATAGAAACAATAGTAGCTAACATGAAAAGATCTATAAAAGTGCAACACAAATTAAAGAGTAAAAAAAACTATTTTTATGACATACTATATCCTTAATTTATGACATAAAATTATTTAATTTTTTTAAAAAAAATTCTCTTAATAAGACCTTATAGATCTCGAATCAAAATTAGTTAGATTTCAATATAATATAAAATCCTGAATGAGTAAAAAAAAAGTTTTTATGATATACTATATCCTTGTATGGTAAGTTTTTATATGGGTTAATATCTTAAAAGGTCATTGAACCAATGGCGGAGGGAGAATTTTCATCAAGGGGGTTCAAAAAAAAATTAATCACGTAAATAATATCCACAAATAAATTAAACGGGTCGAATCGGATATAAACGGGTCGGATTAAACTGTCGAATCAAGAAGAAAAGGGTTTTTTAATATTTGACTTTATAATTAGGGATTAAACTAATAAATCCTAAATTCCCAATCAGCGTTTTAATTTTTTGGAACTAAACATCATTTTCTGATTGCATTATTATATTTTTAAATAAATTAAAACGCCTAAAATATAAGCTGATAAAAGAAATGCCTCTGCCCGGATTCGAACACGCGACCTCGCGTGCAGTA